>NC_066884.1:18491534-18791534 GCF_022985175.1 Labeo rohita | reverse complement strand
CTCACAGTTGCGAGTTTACATCTTGCAATTCTGACTTTTTTTCTCAGAACTGTGTGATATAAACACGCAATTCTGAGAAATAAAGTCAGAATTGTGAGATATAAATTGTGACTTTTTTCACAGAATATAGTTTATATCTTGCAGTTCACATTTCATAACATGCAATTGCGAGTTATTAAGTCTTGAATTGTAGATATAAACTCACTGAAAAAAAAATCTTTTTTCTTTTATCAGTCTTTTCCCCCTTCAAAATTGGACTTTGTAACTCGCAATTGCGAGTTTACATCTCAGAAAGAATTGCGAGATACAAACTCGCATTTGCGAGAAAAAAAGTCTGAATTATGAGATACAAACTTGCATTTGCAAGAAAAAAGTCCGAATTACAAGACAAACTCAGTTGCGAGAAAAAAAATAGAATTGTGAGATTTAAACTCGCAATTGCGAAAAAAGTCAGAATTATGAGATATAAACTCAGTTGTGAGAAAAAAGTCAGAATTGCGAGATACAGATTTGTATTGCAAAAAAAAGTCAGAATTGCAGGTTTATATCTCACAAGTCTGACTTTATAACTTCACGCAGTTCTGAGAAAAATGTCAGAATAACCTTTTTTTTAAATTTTGATTCGGTGGCAGAAACGTGCTTCCATACTATTAAGCATTATTTAAGGCAATTCAGTATTTAATGAGAAAATTGTTTGAAGGATATTTCTTTTAGGGAAATAATTTCTCTTTATCCATTAGTTCTTAAATCAAAACTGCCATGATCTATGCAAGTTTGAAACTATTTTATTTCCTTTTTTGATTTCTATAATCCTTTAAAACTAAGTCTAATGTCTTTCCTTTTCCCTACATCTTTTGTTGGGGACATCAGATATCGGTAAGGAGAACTGTTGATTTCATCATTGTTAGGTCCTGGCATTCGTTGATGCATCACCCATCAGTGGATGTCGTTCTGTTGTAGCTGATTTAGAGTATGGTGCCACAGTCTATATGTGATTTCATCTAAGAGACAGCGTGTTATCTCATGTAATCATGCATGAAAGAAGGTTATGCACTGCTGATGAAGCTGCAGGACCTAATCATGCATACTCTTAGTCTCATTCCTCCTAACCATTAAGTGATCTATTCTTCTGACCTCTCTAGGACGTTACAGTGGGACACCGACCCCTCAGCTCTTCAGCTTCTCGCAGATTCTGTTCATGGGTGAGACGGCCACCTCAAATTGCATTCACATTATTAAAGATGATACAGGATAAAACCAAAAATGACAATTCTGCCAATTACTTACCCTCAAGTTGTTCCAAAACCTGTATGAATTTCTTTCTTGTGCTGAACATAAAAGAAGATATTTTGAAAAATTACGGTAACCAAACAGTTTCTGGTCCCCACTGACTTTTATCAGTCAGTCAAACAGTCATGAAAACAATGCATTAGAATACTTTGGGTTTGCTTTCTTAGGTGCAGGATGCAAAGGCTTGGTGCATCAAAAATTGTTCAGATTGATTTCATGCCAAAAGAACTGGTGACATACTGTAAAGAGACACAGACTCCTGTTGCATCTGATCAGCCTGAAGGTAAAGAGCTGTTTTTATTTCTATTTAATAATTGAGATGGATATCTGTGCATATAAAACTGAATATGATGGCTTAGCTCACAAAACAAATGCATCACTGCTTAAAATGTTTCCAAAAATGACTATTTTCCACAGAGGAGGAGGATGAGGAACTGTCAGTGACCAAATCTGAGCCGGTGCCACAGCAGCTGGAGGAGGAGAGCTCTCAGGAGACCGAAGAAGGCAAGAAGAATCACAGTTTTATTTTAATTAATACATTTAAAAGAAGTGTAACATCACACAGAGCTGTATGAACATGTCTATCTCCTCTAGTTTATCCTAGAGAACTGACCAACGAGGAAAAAGAGCAGATTGTTCATTCAGAGGATTTCCTGTTTTTCTTCGACCGAAGTATCCGTGTAATGGAGCGAGTGTTGGCCGAGGATACGGACATTTTCTTTGACTACAGTGGGCGAGATATGGAAGACAAAGAAGGGTCAGCAGAGGCTTATGTAACAGTCAAACATTCACAGATTCCCACATGATGACAAAAAAAGTTATTCTGTACTAGACAGTTTGTTTAACCTAATGTAGGATGATGATGGTTTAATGGTTTGAAATCAAGTTTAATGAGGTGACCCAGAAACTGAAGAGTTGCTCTCAGCCTCAAGTGACTCCTGGGAAACTTACTGTAAATTGCTTTGGATGATTGTACCAGAATGCAAAGGTTTGTTTTGTTCTCAGGGACATGCAAGCCGGATCAAACTTGTGTTTTAATCGTCATTTCTACGATGAGCATTGGTCCAAACATCGAGTTGTCACTTCCCTGGATTGGTCGCCACAGGTACTTTATTAGAAAAATTGCATTAATATAAGCAGTGCTGGTTAGTAACTGATTACATGTAATCTGGACTATGTAGGGCCCTCAGTCATAAAAATGGAATTTGCCAAATCAAAAGTAGGTCAGTACACTTAAATCAAAATGCAATATGGACTAGTGTGTATAAATATTAAGATGCAAAAATAGTAATTAAATATGAATCATGTTCTGTGTGTGAATGAATAGCGCAGACACACAGTTTCATTTACTACACACGTACTGAAGCCCGTGTGACACTCGCAGTGTTTTCAGCCTCTGCCGAACTGCTCTGAGAGTCACTTCATGAGCATGTTACTATTTCTTTTGAGAAAAACTGTCATATGACATGCAAACAGAAACTGAAGGTCTTTACAGCAACCCGTCAAAATAAAAGTTCAGTTTAACTTGAAGAAAATGTGACACAAATATATTACTCAATGTAATGATAGTACTACTACTAATAAAACTATTATTAAAACATTATTTTACATTATATATATAAGGAATATTTACCCAAAAAATTATTTACTAGAATTTATTTACCAGAAAAAATGTAATTACGCAACACAGTATTTCTGGAAAAAAGAAATAAAATAATAATAAATTAATTAGAGATTTTGTTCATTAAAATTTTATGAAAATGGAATCCATAAAATGAGTGGAAGACAGAATTTGGTAAAAATAAAACTGAATTTGAGAAACAAATGAAACCTATTTCATAAGGTTTTGTTAAACGTTTAATAATAATAATAATGTATTCATTAAAATAGATTGTAGAAAATTAAAACAGAAAAAAAACAAACAAACAAAAAAAAAACAGAATTTGGAAAAAAAAAGTAAAACAGAATATGGGAAAACATAAAACTGATTTCATAGGGCTCTAGGATTAGGTAATCAGACTCCAAAAATAAAAAAATTCTAATTCTATTACATTTTAAAATGGTTATAATCAGATTACAGTTATATTTACATGATTACATATTATTAACACAAAGGCAGTTAATTATTTACGCTTATTGTTTTTTTTCTCCTTTAAATTTTTCTTTCTCTGCCGCTTATTCACATTTACAAAATCAATTTTGTGGAATTATTTATTCATTTTAATTCTATATTTTTATGATATCATAATAATTACTAGCTTTTCACCAACTCACAAAACCCCTGCAGTTCTTTCACAAACCCCAGTTTGGGAAACCTTGATGTAATATTTAATGCACTTCATGATTATAGCAACGAATGGAATATATTTCCTTTCTCTCTTTGTTATATCAATATGGTGCATAGCAATCCCATTCAGATCTATGTGTGTAAATGTGTTAGATCAAAAGTAGTCTAAAAGTAATCAAAAATTAGTCAGAATAATGTCTAATATGTGTAATCCAACAATTTGTAATAACAGATAAGTAGCAGACTACATTCATGATATGCATAATAATATTGACATACAGCAAATTGTATTCAGTCACATGTTCTTTTTGCAGTATCCTGAATTGCTAGTGGCCTCGTACAACACTAATGAGGATGCGCCTCATGAGCCAGATGGAGTTGTGCTGGTCTGGAACATGAAGTTTAAGAAGATGACCCCTGAGTACATTTTCCACTGTCAGGTTTGAATTCTCATTGCTCACAATTAAATAACTAGTCTGAAAGCCTGAATGTTGATCCTTTTAGCTACATTTCAATATACTGTATATTTTTCGTTACATATTAAACAGTGAGTAATCCACTTTAAATGAAAAAGCTTGAATCTAAATGGAATTTCTATTATAAAAATACACAATAGAGCTCAGCTTTTGAATATTGTCTGCGTCACTAATGCACGTCATCCTGTGTTTGCGTTGATGTCACTTCTGAATGAACTCTCATTGTTCAGCTCCTTGTCTGTATGCTCCCCTTGTGCATTTCAACCTTAACGGAGGATGAGCTGATGTCATCTTTACCAAAATACTAACTGTAGCAAATGAGGTCTATAACTGGCGTTAAGTAATAACTGCTACATTCGACCAATAATGCATTTTATGGTTTTCCTTTATAGTCCTCAGTGATGTCAGTTGGCTTTGCTCAGTTTCATCCCAACCTTGTGATCGGAGGGACTTACTCAGGACAGATAGCACTGTGGGACAATCGAAGTCACAGGAGGACCCCAGTGCAACGAACGCCCTTGTCTGCAACTGCACACACTGTAAGACAATCAGTTACAGATAAAATGTTTAAAAATACAATGCAGTGTGTTGGTGGCTTAATGGTTAAAAATCTGAGCTGAAAACACCAGCGTTGCCAGGTCATTGAGGTGACCCAGAAACTGAAGAGTCGCACTCAACCTCAAGTTTTTCCTGAGACTTTAGTTATTGCAAATTGCAGAATTAAAAGGATAGTTCACCCAAAAATGAAAATTCTGTCATTAATTTCTCACCCTCATGTCGTTTCAAACCTGTAAGACCTTTGTTTATTTTCAGAACACAAATGAAGATCATTTTTATGAAATCCGAGAGCTTTCTGACCCTAGACAGAAATGCAACTACCATGTTCAAAGCCCAGAAAGGTAGTAAGGACATTGTTAAAGGGTTCCTGTTATGCTTTTTCACTTTTTGAACTGTAGTCAGTGTGTGGTGTGTATCTTTGGGCATAAAAAAGATCAACAAAGTTACAAGTCTCAAAGTCCACTTCAAAAGGAGATATTTTGTTTTTAAAAAACCCTTTTCAAGAACTACAACGAACGGTTCCTTTGGACTACAGTGTTTGTTTTCCGCATGCAATGAGAACCGCTTCAGTGAGACACAGCGTGATGGGTATAAACACAAGCATTGACTGGAGTGGCCGCTTCAGAGCTTTAACGCGCCACAGACGTGTGCAGTGTGTGGTAAGAGATTTATTCATCATACAGTGCAGATAGCTTCATTTAATAATGCAAGTGCAAGGCAAAGACGGGTGTTTCTCCTCATCAGTCCAAAACAAGTCCAATAATATGCATCCATCCATAATAAAAACTTCCTCACACGGCTTCGGGGGGTTAATAAAGGCCTCCTGTAGCGAATCGATATGTTTTTGTAAGAAAAATATCCATATTTAAAATGTAAGAATCACTTTAATCTAGCTTGCACTAACAGTTGTACATGGAACTTGCTTCTTTGACAAGGGGCGTGGCAGTACTGAAACACCGTCTAAGCTGTTCGCCAATCACAATGCAGTGGGACAGCTAACCAATCACAACACATTGCGTTTTTCGGAAGGCTGGCCTTCATTAAACCCGGAACTAATCAAGCCTTATGTGCCAGGCTGGGAGAAATGTATTGTAATAATGTAAATTATGTTAAAAAATAATGCGTTTTTCGAACCACCAAGCATGAAAGCATGTTCTAGTACACCACCAAAACAAAATCAAGACTTTGTAAAAGAGCATAATAGGACCCCTTTAAATTAGTCCATGTGACATCGGTGGTTCAACTGTAATATTATGAAGATATAAGAATATTGCACAAAAAAAACCGTAAAATAAAATAACGACTTTATTCAACAATTTCTTCTTTTCTGTGTCAGTCTACTATTCTTGTAGCTTCATAAAATTTGAAGGATTAGTTCACTTTAAGACCAAAAATTTACAGAAAATGTACTCACCCCCTTGTCATCCAATCCATGACTTGTCTTTCTTCAGTCGTAAAGAAATTACGTTTTTTGAGGAAAACATTTCAGGATTTCTCTCTGTGTAATGGACTTCCAAAATGCAGTTTAAATGCAGCTTGAAAGGGCTCTAAACGATCCCAGTCGAGGAATGTTATTTTATCCCAGTCAGTTATTTTATTTAAAAAAATACAATTTATATACTTTTAACCTCAAACGCTCATCTTGTCTAGTTCTGTGTGAACTGTTTTTTTTGGTTATGACAGTTAGGGTACGTCTAAAAACTCCTGTCTCATTTTCTCCTCCAGCTTCAAAATCGCCCTACATCGCTGTTTTTACCTTTTTTTTGGTAAAGGGTGTTTGATATCTGCATGTTCACTTTGTAAACTCTGGGTGGTACTTCTGCAGCGATGTAGGACGATTTTGAAGTTGGAGGTGAAAATGAGATTGGAGTTTTTAGATGTACCCTAACTGTCATGACTGGAACGAAAACAGTTCACACAGAACTAGACGAGATAAGCGTTTGAGGTTAAAAAAATAAAAATAACCAATCGTTTTGCTAGATGAGACCCCTTTTCCTCGGCTGGGATCATTTAGAGCCCTTTGAAGCTGCATTTAAACTGTATTTTGGAAGTTCAAATTGGTGGCACCTTAGAAGTCCACTATATGGAGAGAAATCCTGAAATGTTTTCAAAAAAATATAATTTCTTTAAGACTGAAGAAAGAAAGACATGAACATCTTGGATGACAAGGGAGTGAGTACATTATCGGTAAATTTTTGCTCTGGAAGTGAACCAATCCTTTCAGTTTGACCACTGTTTTAACAATGTCCTTATTACCTTTCTGGGCCTTGAACGTGATAGTTGTCTTGCAGAAAGCTCTCGTATTTCTCAAGAATTTCTTAATTTGTGTTACGAAGATGAACAAAGGTCTTAGGGGTTTGGAACGACAATGAGGGTGAGTAATTTATGACATAATTTTCATTTTTTGGTGGACTATCCCTTTAAAGACACTTTTTTTCATTTTATGGCAAAGCAATCCCTAACAATACCCATATCAGCTCCTACAAAAAAATAAGGATTACAAAACTGTCACATTTTTTGCAGCATCCCGTGTACTGTGTGAATGTAGTCGGAACACAAAATGCCAACAACTTGATTACAGTATCCACAGATGGCAAGATGTGCTCCTGGAGTCTGGATATGCTCTCGCAGCCTCAGGTGTCCAGATAACACATTTAGACAGATTGAATTATTGTCATTTGAGATTTGACTGATATTAAACCATACATTATATGTCTGTTGTTACTCACAGGAGAGTATGGAGCTGATCTACAACAAGTCAAAACCAGTGGCCGTCACTTGTATGGCCTTCCCCGCAAGTGATGTGAATAACTATGTGGTAGGAAGTGAGGAGGGCACGGTTTACACAGCATCCCGCCATGGAAGGTTGGTGGTTCTTGCAATGTAATTTTCATATTTGTGCAACACTTTATAAAAAACTACTTTACTCTTACCCTGAACTTGCCTCATGCAGTAAGGCTGGTATTGGTGAAATGTTTGATGGGCATCAGGGTCCTGTGACTGGAATCAGCTGCCATAACGCTGTGGGTCCGGTTGACTTCTCCCACCTCTTTACCACTTCCTCATTTGACTGGACGGTCAAACTGTGGTCAACCAAAGTAAGTGTTGTTTTGGAACTTATGTGTTGCTTGTTATGTATTTTGATCATTATGTGAATATAACTATTCCATCTATTTTTGACAGCATAACAAGCCGCTGTATTCCTTTGAAGACAATGCAGACTATGTATATGATATTATGTGGTCTCCAGTGCATCCAGCACTTTTTGCTACAGTGGATGGCAATGGTCGTTTGGACCTCTGGAATCTTAACAACTACACCGAGGTCAGGGGAACCGCAAGTCATTACATTCTTAACTCAGTGATCTGTCTTCTGTATTATATAAGAAGAAAATTAATTTCACTTTAATTAATATTATGAGAAGAGGAACCCAATTCGGGGAAGGAAACCCCTGAATTAAAATTATCCCACATGTCATCGGATTTTGACAGAATACACATAGATAGATAAGGAGCCAGAATTTTACCTTTTGGGGTACAACAGCTTGTCCCTGGAGCAGTGCCCTTTTTTACCCCAGTAGGAACATATTAGTACCTTAAGAGTATGTATTACTACTCTAAGCTACTAATATGTAACTATTAGGGGTAAAAAAAAAAAGGTACAAATATGTTCTTTTAAGGGTACTGCTTGTGACAAGTGTAAAATATCAAATGCATACTATGTTCAAAGGTTTGAGGTCAGTAAGTGTTTGTGTTTTTTTAAGAAGTTTTGGGAAGGCTGTATTTATTTGATCAAAATACCGTTAAAACAGTAATATTATGAAATATTATTGTTATGAAAAGGTTTCTATTTTGATATATTTTAAAATATCATTTATTCCTGTGATGGCAAAGCTATATTTTTAGAAGCTATTACTCTAGTTTTCAGTGTTACACAATCCTTCAGAAATCATTCTAATATGAGCTAATTTCCTGCTCAATAAACATGTTTTATATATTATTAACATATAATAACGTTTTATATATTATTTTATCAATGTTGAGAATAGCTTAATGTTTTTTTCTTTAAAGCATGATACTTTTTTGTCATCTTTGTTGGTAAAGAAGTTAAAATGAACAGAATTATTTTAAATTTAATTTCTGTAACAGTGTAAAAGTCTTACTGTCACTTTTGATCAATTTAATGCATTCCTGATGAAACAGTATTGTAAATGCAGTTTGACTCAATGCAATTGATAATTTAATTAAATAATTACAAATTAAATAACAGAATTTTAGTCAGATACATTTGAATTACACTATACAATTTTATGCATTACATACAGGCCATTTTGTCATTAAAAGGAAGTCATATTAGCAATAAACTATGAATTCAGATTAAATGTTTAATTTAAAAGATGTTTGAAATGTACATCTAAGTCATGGAATGATTAAAAAATAATTCCATGAATTATAATAATTATCAAATTAAATAATAAAACATCAACAAAACATGCCATGGGGACTCATTTTAACCTTATGTTTAAAAAAAAATTGTTAGCACACAAATTTAAATAATTATTACACTACCAGTCAAAAGTTTTTGAACAGTAAGATTTTTTTTATATGAAGTCTCTTCTGCTCACCAAGCCTGCATTTATTTGATCCAAAGTACAGCAAAAACAGTGACATTTTTAAATATTTTTACTATTTAAAATAACTGCTTTCTGTTTGATTATATTTTAAAATGTATTTTATTCCTGTGATTTCAAAGCTGAATTTTTAGCATCATTACTCCAGTCACATGATCCTTCAGAAATCATTCTAATAGTCTGATTTGGTGCTCAAAAAACTTTTTATTTTAAATTATTTTATAAATTACATTTTAAAATATATTCAAATAGAAGGCAGTTATTTTAAATAGTAAATTGTAGTAAAAATATTTCACAATTTTAACTGCTTTTGCTGTGTTTTGGATCAAATAAATGCAGGCTTGGTTTTTTACATTTATGTTCACGTCAAGTCAAAATTAATAAGAGCATAACCACTGAATAAATGTGTCGAGATGCAATTTAGTGACATCTTTAGTCATGAAAAAAAACAAAGGTGGTGAAGGATGCAGATTGCCTTTACTTGATATCTGTGTGCTTGATGCTAAATTAGATGACAGCTAAATCGTGTTGCCACACAGTGTTATTACATTTATATTTTCGCTCCCAAAACAAGTTTCTTGTGTGTACCAGGTGCCATCCGCAAGTGTGACAGTAGAGGGAGGATGTGCCCTGAACCGGGTCAGATGGGCGTCAGGGGGCAGAGAGGTGGCCGTGGGTGATTCAGAGGGCCAAGTTTGGATCTACGACGTGGGAGAGGTAATAACACCTCCATTATGAGTACACAAACACATGTATCATTCTCTAACATTCGGATGAATTGTAACTATTAGCACTCATAGTCAAATACACAGGCGGATCGAACAAAGTGCAAATTAGTAATGCAGAAGTTGGTTGTATTTCTATTTTAGCAGTTTGCTGTGCCACATACAGACGACTGGAGCAAATTTGCCCGCACGCTCATGGAGATTCGCGCAAACCGAGGGGATGGAGAGGAAGAAGGTGCTTTGGAGCTGCCTGCCTGAAACACACACACACACACATTTACATTCAGTGAGAAACACGTAAAGATACGTTGAAACAGATGCTTGATATAAAGTGAGTGAATCACACATTCACGCTGCTGTGATCACAGGTCTTTTTTCTTTTGCCTACAAAAGTCTATTTATAGCATGGGTGTTAATTAGCAGTAACTCCTCTTTCAATGCTAATAGTTAATTCCAGAACACACACAGGTGAATGGGCTTGATCTAACTATATCTAGGGCTTGCAGTGACTATATAGGAGTGAGCCATTGTGATCAAATTTTAGCAAAATAGGTGTGCGGGAATTATAATTGTTAGATTATTTTACATACAGTTGTAGTTAAATTTGCATACACCTTGCAGAATCTGCAAAATGTTAATTATTTGACCAAAATTAGAGGGATCATACAAAATGCATGTTATTTTTTATTTAGTACTGACCTGAACTGATATTTCACATAAACATATTAGTTTAGCGATAGTTGTTCATGAGTCCCTTGTTTGTCCTGAACAGTTAAACTACCAGCTGTTCTTCAGAAAAATCCTTTAGCTCTCACAAATTCTTTGGTTTTTTCAGCATTTTGTGTATTTGAATCCTTTCCGACAATGACTGTATTATTTTCAGATCCATCTTTTCACACTGAGGACAGTTGAGGGACTCATTTGCAACTATTACAGAAGCTTCAAACGCTCACTGATGCTCCAGACAGAAACACAATGCACTGAGCCAAAGATCCGGGTAAATTTAACTTATTTTGTCTTCTGGGAAATATGTAAGTATCCTCTGTAGCTTCTGAAGGGCAGTACTAAATTAAAAAAAAATATGATATTTGGACAAAATAATAAAAATGCACACATCTTCATTCTGTTCAAAAGTTTTCACCCCCCAGCGCTTATTGCATCATTTCTCCTTCTGGAGCATCAGTAAGTGTTTAAACCTTTTGTAATCGTTGCATATGAGTCTCACAGTTGTCCTCAGTGTGAAAAGACAGATCTCAAAATCATACAGTAATTGCTGGAAAGGGTTCAAATACACTAATAAAAATGCTAAAAAACTAAAGAATTTGTGGGACCTAAAGGATTTTTCTGAAGAACAGTGCACAGTTTAACTGGTTTTAGGACAAACAAGGGACTAAAAAAAATAAAAACAGCTCTGGATCATTTTGGTAAAAACACAGTATTAAGAATCAAGTGTATGAAAAATTTTGCAACAGGGTCATTTTTATAAATTCAGCTATTATTTTCTCTTGTGGACTATATGTACATGTCTTTTATGTAAAACATCTTATTCAGGTCAGCACTACATAAAAAAATAACATGCATTTTCTAAAATCCCTCTTATTTTGGTCAAATAATTAACATTTTGCAGATTCCGCAAGGTGTATGTAAACTTTCGACTTTACCTCTGTGTTAAAGTACAAGGTCATACTGAGATATGTACTGACTCTTATGTAAAGATGTATTACAGCAAAACTTACGAATGTGACTTGTTTTTCCTCCGAGCTTTTATGTTGTAAGTGTGCATAATTTAATATAAACCTGCAACATAAAACAACCACAAAGTGTGAACTTCCAATAAAGGTCATTGTGTCTCAAATCGTGCGTTTTAAAATTCATTTAAGCAGTTGCGGGTGATAAAAAGTTTGAATATCGATGTCATATCACTTCATAACGTTTTCGTGTCATTAAAGCTTTTATCTTTAATCACAATGACAACAGATTCCTTGTTATCCACGTTTTTTTTCCTCCATCATCAGCAACTTTCATGGACGCACACGGCCGCACGTAGAAGGCGGGATCCTGTTACCATGACAATTACGTCAATATTAGTGTCGGGTAACTAAAGGTCAAACTAAAGACAAGCCAGAGACGGAAGGAAACAGGCTCGGAATGGCGGAGACTAAAGGGTTTTTTGCAGCAAAAAGCCGGAGGAAATCACAGTAATAAACTGCGGTTTAATCGCGTTATCGCTTGAACGGCGGTGCTTTGTCTAAATTGAACAGGATACCCATATGTTACGAGGTACTGGTGCGGCGGGAAGGACAGTCCATGCTAGTTTTGTCTAAATTGGAGCAAAGCTGTAGAGCATAGCTACCGTTAGTTAGCCGTGCTGTGTTGTTCCGTTTAAAGACAGATGACTTTTGCTAACTCTCAGAGCTGTGTTAGACACGAACCAAACGCCTGGATGGCTCTCGATCGCTTTTGTGAGGGTGAAATGCAGTGAAGCTATAGCTTGACTGCTTGCTTCCTCTTCACCCAACTTGGTAGCTGGTAGCAACCCAGGCTTACTTAGTGCAAGTTCTTCTTATTATATTAACTCTTTTCGCACGGTCGTTTGTGTTTGAGACTGCTTCAAAAATGACCGATTTCCTTGTTCCCAAGCAGAGAAACAAGGTTGACCCAATGTCAGGCTACAAACACGAGTGTTTGTTGTTATTATCATTGTTTGGTTTCGCTCAAACTCGGGTCGCGTACGACTGTTATTTACGGTGATGCTCACACATAGAGACCGCACTTCCAGCTGTTGTTGTTTTAAATTAATAACTTGCGTTAAAGATGATAAAAAATAACTTATACGCAAACATGGTATGCGATTGTTCGCATTAAATATCTGTGATTAGACCGTGACACTGTTCATATCTGCAAGGTCTTCATCCTCATCGCGGTCCCTTTGTCATTGACGTGAGGACCTTTAACTTTCAACTCGGCTTCTGCTGTATTTTCACTCCTCGTGTGGACTGTAGGGGGCGGCAAACTCACCACAAACATTTCCATGGTAGACTTAAGAAAAGAATTATGTTTGACATTCATTGTCGTTTTCATATGCTGGTTGTTCATGCCTGTAAACATCCCCGACTGGAAGCTGTGCTATACGTAAAACAAGCTTTCAGTTGGATGTTTGCTGCCATCGTCCAGTTATTTCCTCATAATATAAGTGTGTAATTAAACAGTGCTGCGTCCTAAATGTTGTGTAACAACTTAATAACACTGATGCTTGTTTATCTATGATGTTTTTTTGCTACTATTCCAGTGTAGTCGTTGTAAACATCCTACACTCAGCTGTAATCTGCAAATGAGGCTGGGGGGAGGGTGTTTGCTGTGACTGACTGGAGCTGCTCTGTCATTTAGGAATATAACGTTACTTGACTTTAACGCGAATATATTTTAAGTCGAATATATTCTCTGTTTTGTGAATGTGATTTATCAAAATAAACATTTGAATTAAATTAATGTTTCTTGTTGTTATTAATATTTATTGATTTGACTGACGCTCTTGTTGAGGTGTCGAGTTGCTATACTAATCCATAACGGCCCGCGTTGGCCTTTACATGTTGGCTTTTCTCACTTTGATAAGGGTTTAAACATTCTGTTCACTTTAAGAAAAATGTCTGAATGTCGTACAGCGAGTTTAACCTCCAAAATCCATCTCCAATGAACTCCAGGCCGCAGGTGGCGCGCATTTCTACACGGACGCTTTTTTTTCCCTTGAAGACGAAGATCCATCCGCCATATTTGTTTTCGCAGATTCGACAGAAACCTCTGCAGAAGTAATTTAAGTATAATGAATGCGTTTAAATTGCGCTCTGGCAATACAAACAACGGTTAAATCATTTTCGAGGGCTTTTTACCTATTGCTGGTTTAAAAAGAATGGACACCGTGCAAGCAGGTAAGCACAAACGTGATTTTTAGGATAACTGCGCTCCGAGGAAACGGCTAGTTCCGACGATTCGATAAGGAGACAAATAAATTAGGTAAAACTAGTGGCTTGCAGCTGCACAAGTAACTTTTGCCAGAAGGTGCTTTGTATGGAAATTCAGTTTTATGCTCGCTGTTTATAGTCCTTTGTTGAAATAATACTCTTTACAGCACTTTGAGTATAGACATCGTCTTATTTAATGAAAACTAGTTCCAGTGCCGAAGAGAAAAACACGAAACTGGTCTCGAGTTTACAAAAATGAGATGGCAGGGAATATTACTGGTTTCGTTTTGAAAAAACTAGAGGTTTAGCAATATAAATAACAGTTACATAACACGTATTTGCTTTTGGAAAAATCGACCTTGGTGTGCAGTAACGGGTTTGTCAAAATGTATTGTTGCGTCGTGACATATTTATTGCATCATGTCAAATATCAGAGCTGGGTAACGATAGATTACTTACAAAATGTAATTCGTTACTGATTCCAAATTACATGACAAAAATTGTAGTTAGTAACGTAATGCATTACATTACACATTTTAGGTAATATAATCAGATTACTTTTAGATTACTTTTGATCTAACTTGTTTATCACATTGATTTAAATAGGATAATCTTGTAATATTTTGACAAAAATATAAAGAGTAAGAAAACATATTCTATTTGTTGTTATTAACAATATTTGTGAAGGAACTACATTAAAATAAATCATTTTAAAATCAACTTAAATAAAAACTTACTTAAAAGAAAGTATTTTATTTGTTTACCTGCATGTCATGTGACAATAACCAACCTCAGAGAAGCAATGAACATGCAAATGTGGTAGTTTACTTAATACTTAAAATACTTACTTTAAAATCTCAGGGGTACTTCAAGTAAATATATTAATTTAAAAAAAGACCAGATGACAAAAAAAAGTTTAAGAATTTGTGCATTTTAAAATGTTTGAAAGACAAAGGCTTTTAAAAGTCATTGAAATACATAGTTAAATAACCTACCGTTATAGTTTAAATAAAAATCAATGCATTCGTCAGTAGTTGATGGAATTTTGAAACACTTCTTAAACCTAAAACGATTTTTGTAAATCAGTGGTCAAATGCTGTGTCGCCACCCGACAAATGACTGGTCTCTGTGTAAATATCCACAGAACTGGAAGACTTTCTGAATGTGTGTAAGCGGTAGGCGGTTTTAGAAAGGAAAATTTAAAAGATGAAAAAGAGAAAATTCTGAATAATTTATTGCTATTGTATAAATAATATGTAATCATGTAATCCATAAAAAAGTACCTGTAGTCTGATTATGAAAATATTTAAAAATGTAATCGAATCTAATTACAGGTACGTAATTTTTGGAATTATCTAGATTTGAGGTTTGGTGAAGATTAATAATAAATAAATGGAACTAAATAGGGTTAGATATTACGTATCATTAGAGCCTTATATAATTTACCTATTGCAGCCTGCTTAGTAGTATGCTGTTGTTGTTTTTTATTATTATTATGCAGTAAGACAATAAAAATTACAAATGCAGAAGAGAAATAAGAACTGAGGGTTACATACATTAATCCAAAGCATATGTTAATTTATAAGAATCACACCATGAGTCTTACATGCAGTATCAAAATCTTTCCTGAAAATAAAAAAGGAAGGAGTTTTCTTTGAAAATATACACTTATAAAATTTGGCAAGATATAGCAACAGATTAATAATAAATTTAAAGTTAGAAGGGATTGGATTCAAAGAATAACCAAAAAACGCCTGGACCACAAAACCAGTCATAAGAGTCAACCATCTGAAAGCTGAATAATTTTCTGTTGATGTATGGTTAGTTAGGATAGGACAATATTTGGCTGAGATACAACTATTTGAAAATCTGGAATCTAAGGGTGCAGAAAAATCTAAATATTGAGAAAATCGCCTTTAAAGTTGTTCAAATTAAGTTCTTAGTAATGCATATTACTAATCAAAAAATAAGTTTTGATATATTTACAGTAGGAAATGTACAAAATATCTTTATGAAACATAATCTTTACTTAATATCCTAATGATTTTTGGCATAAAAGAAAAATCTATAACTTTGACCCATACAATGTATTTTCGGCTATTGCTACAAATATATGCTACTTATAATACTTAAAAAATACAAATATATGCTACTTAAGACTGGTTTTGTGGTCCAGGGTCACATATAGATATTTTTTGACAAACGTGATGCTTAGTAGTATGCTACTTTTTCAAGGATACACATACTTGATACTGCTTAATACAAATAATAAACCAAATAAACACTTAAGTCTGCTGTTTTTATATTCACAGATGGTTCATCAGTCTTCATGTGCAAAATATGCAACTTGTTCTCTCCCAGTAAACCACTGCTGCTGTCTCATGTTAATGAGACTCACTCCAATGAAGGAGGTGATCCTGACACTTTTATTATAGCACTTAAGCCTTTAACAACTCAGGAGCCACAGAGTTCAGGTAAGCAGCTTTGAACAGAAATCAGCCTGTATTGGGCATTATTAAGATCCAAACACTGAGAGTAAGGTGAGTTTCCAGTTTAAGCTGATTTAAGCTTAAATTTCATAACTTGATGAAGGCTGTATTATCTTATGTTAAAAAGTATTGAAAAACAAGAATGTCTTCTATCTTGCAGAAGTTGTTGTGAAAAGAAAGCGTGGAAGACCAAAAGGCTCTACTAAGAAAGTCCAACCAGAAAAGGTCCAGAAAAAACCCAATCAGGAGAAAGAGTCCACTGAAATTCAACCGCTGACAGTAGCTGAAGAGCCAAGTGAGGATGGCAGTGATCTGGAGTGCAAGAAATGCAATCGTGTGTTTAGCAACAGGCGACAGATTTCCAAACACATTTGCTTCGTAGGACTGAAAGAGGCTGCTGATGAAGAAGAGTATAATGGTACAAATTCATGCCAAAGCTAATAGCTCTTTCTGCTTTATCAATGTTTCACCTGTCAACTTTGTTGTCCAGGTAATAATACTGATGCAAATAAAATCAGTGATGGAGAGGAGGAGAAAGAGAGGACACCAAAGAAGGCTCGAGCGATGCGGACAGATAAGCTGTCCAGTGCTAAGGACCCTGAATCAGCAAGCGGCAACAAAAACCCTATTATTAGTGTGGTCCTTACCAGTCACGAGGCTATGCCTGGTGAGATGTACATTTAATGTTAGGTGCTCTAATAGTTGAGTGAAATAATGAAATTGACTGTAAGTTTTGCTTTATTGCAGGTGCCTCTAAGATAGTTCCTATTGAAGCAGCTCCAGCTGAACCATCCACCCAGACGGTTGCAGATGCAGGTTCCCAGGAGGCAGCAATGAAAAGGGGATACCAGGAATATGCCATTCAGCAAGCTGCTTATGAAGCGCCCCTCAAATCAAACAGGTTACTATTTCATGGTTTTCCACATAAAAATGGAACTTTTGATTTACAAATCTAGTGAAATTGTAGAAGCACCAAAGGACAGAGTATTAAGATACAATTATTCTGCCATTGTATTACTTTAGAAACATTTACGCTTTAGAGGAAAAGAAGAAGCAGTTTAGAATTTTAAAATTGTGATTTCCAGGCCAAGAGAACTCATGGAAATTAAAAAAATCTCCCCTATAGTATGTATTAGGTCTAGGTAAAAAAAACTGTATATATTGATTTCTTGATTTTAATTGATTCTCATTTTTACGGAACAATATCGATTTTCAGTTTTCAGTGAACAGAACATTGTAGTGCACCTCCCATCCAAAATATTGCAATAAGCTTTGTGCTTTATTACTTTTGATTTGAAACAAAGTCTCAGATTTCAAATTCTGTTCCTTTTATTACAGCATTCAAACAATAAATGCCATTTTGGTGCAGTTCTCAGTTTAAGAGAAGAGCAGTTAATTTAAACCTTCATATTATAGTAATGTAGTACCAACTGACTTTCATGTATATTTTACAGTGTTAGTTAAGAGAATTTTTTTCTTGAGAAAATTTATCAATATCAAATTAAATTTTGAAATCAAAACGAACAGCAAGATTGTGAATCAGAATCGAATTGTGAAATTTATGTCAAAACCCATCCCTAGTATATATACTAGTATTTTTCTAATTGTGTAATGTTTAGAAATGACTTGTTTTACTTATATTATTTGTATTAATTAATGAATTCATTTAATCTATTGCTAACATTTTTTAAATCCCTAACTAGTCGTCAAAAATAACTGAAGAAGTTGTGAAAATTGTTAATGAAAGTAGTTATGAAAGTAATGAAAAAAAAATCATAGTAATGAAAGTAATCTGACATATAAAAGTTGTTGCATTTGTGCTTATCTTGTGAAATTATTTGGTACACTCAAAAAAATGCTGGGTTAAAAAATTGGACAGAACATATGCTGGGTTATTTGAACTCAGCTGGTTGGGTTAAATGTTTTTACCAAACATGGGTTGTGTTTTTAGGTCAACTATTGTTTAAAATTATTATATTACTGGCTTAAAATTGGCTGGAAATTAAAACTCACAGACAGAATTACTTGAAACAGCAATAATAAAAAGTCGATAAAACCACCCATGGACAAAATTAGAACTTTGAAAAAACAAACTGAAGACAAATTTAACTTGTTTGGGTGAATACAGCATAATTTACAATATTACATATATTTAAACTCATTTAACAAGCATTACAGAAATAAAAAAGGCAACATTTAAAAGAAGCATTTTAATTTGTGTATTCAGCCGTTCTCTCTAATTCCTTTTCACAGAAATAGTGCTAATTCTCATGCCAGTGTGTTGCTGAAATCTGAGCCAGTGATGTTCACTGGAGGAACTACGAACCTCAGACTGCCACCTCGCGTTTAAACTCGTATCTGAAAGATCCCGTGACTCCATAACCTGCCCATAAACAAACAGCACAGAGAGCAGAGAACGTATTTAAACATCAAATTAAATAAAATTTTGTATTATAACGAATAAAATGAGTTTATGTTATGCAAGGAAAAAGGCATTTCCATCATGCGAAACAATCGCTGCTGATTCAGCTGAATGATCGCATCCTTGTATGTTGTGTTGCGCAGTATAGTATAATTTACAGCACAGTAAAGACTTTATACATGAAATCAAATGTATACAAACCTTTATTTAGCTTAAAAAGTGCACCAAATCTGTTGCGCTGGGAACCGCTGTAGAGGATGCAAACATCCCGCGCACTGACTGTAACTAACCCAGCAGTTAAGTTAAAGAAAAACTACCCAGCACCTGGAAAAAAATATTAAAAACAACCCAATAAAATGACCCAACAAGCTAAATCCAGCATTTGGTTTAAAAATATTCCAGCATTTTTTAGAGTTTACATTAATTTTAACAAATCATATCTCTCTGCACAGGTTAGGACAGACGCAGCTTAAAATCTTCACATGTGAATACTGCAATAAAGTCTTCAAGTTCAAACATTCACTGCAGGCTCACTTAAGAATCCACACCAATGAGAAACCATTCAAGTGTCCGCAGTGTGACTACGCCAGCGCTATAAAGGCCAATCTTAGCGTTCACATGCGGAAACACACCGGTGAGAAATTCAGCTGTGAGCTGTGCTCATTTAATTGCCTCAGTAAAGGACACCTCAAAGTGCACGTAGAGCGAGTGCACAAGAAGATCAAGCAGCACTGCCGATTCTGCAAGAAAAAATACTCAGACGTGAAGAACCTTCTTAAACACATCCGTGAGACTCACGACATGAACGACAAGAAAGTACAGGACTCCTACAATGAGTACAGCCTCCAGACCAGGGAGGGCAAGAGACAGCTTCTGTACAACTGCCAAATATGTGACCGCAAGTTCAAGAACGAGCTCGAGCGCGACCGTCACATGATGGTTCACGGCAACAAGAGACCCTTCGGCTGCGAACTATGTGATCACGGCTCGACCAAATACCAAGCCTTGCAAGCCCACATCCGAAAGCATCCCTTCATCTACGTGTGTGCCATTTGCCAGGAAAAATTTGTCAGCTCTGTGCGACTGAGGTCGCATCTCAGAGAGTTTCACCCGGAATCGGATGAACCCTCTGCGTTTGCAGACTCCATCAACTCCAGCTTTTGCTTGCTCAAACCAGGCGATGACATTCAGAAGGACATGTTGAACCAGGATGAGCTTAAGATCACAGAAGAGCTTTCGCAGCTTAACGCCCAGGAGCTGTTAACCACAGAAATTACTTGCATGGCTCAAGAGGAGCTTCAAACTCAATGCTCTGATAATTTAGTAGTGGATTCAGACCTTCTCGTACAGAACTCACAGGATGAAAATCCTGTTTCAGACACATCTGCGGTAGCACAAACACAAGAAGATGTGATAAATGCCCAGAGACTTCCAGATGATCAAATTAAAATAGAGTGCAGTATGACAGAAGATCAAATTCATGCTCAAGAAACTGCACCTTTGACGTCTGAAAAAGCACAAACGCACTCCGAGCATCTAGTATCAAAGGATACATTTCCTCAGACTGAGGAAGAGGCGATTGCTCCACAAACTATTGCCGATGAGGACTTACTCAGTTCAGAGGAAGAAGAAATATCTGCTTTTAAGCGGATTGTAGAGCAGATGCAAAAACGACAGCTTAACATGGAAGTGTTTGAACGAATTCGGAAAGTGTACGGAGACCTTGAATGTGAATACTGCGGTATGACTATCTAATATCTACTATAATACAGGGGTGCCCAGTCCTGTTCCAGGAGATCCTACTATTTTACAAAGTTCAGCTCAGATCAAACCCTGATTAAACAACCAGCTAATTAAAACAGGTCATGAACCGCCTTTTCTTATTTATTTGGTACTGTTCTCCAAGTTCAACTTGCAATGTTATCAAAATGTTTACATCAAAAACGCATCGTAATTTAGAAGTAATAGACTATTTTCTGTCCTGTTTTGATCCCCTCATCAAAATGCTCTGTTTGAATAGCTGTGGCGGATTGTAGATTTGGAAGTAAATACCCACTGCTATGATTGGCTAACACTTGTGTATGTTTTACAGCCTACATCTTTATAGATGGGCACTGCTGTGATTTAGGTTAAAAACGCTTAAATACTCAGAACATATCAAACCATTTGTAATAACTAACAAAGCAATAGTGACCACGTAATAAAAACAGTTACTCATGCTTGTGTGGTACGACGTTATTGTCGGCACAGCATCGTCTTTTAGTTTAAATCTTTCTGAAAACCCCACATTGATTTCTCCCTTGTTTGTAAACGAATCCGCAACAAAATGAAGTGGGCCAGGACCGAGGGCCAGTTTTACTAAACAGAGCGCAATTCCGAAACAGCACCGATGGCCCTGGAAATTTCTGTGGGTGATTTACTAACAACATGCAAATTAAAGAATACACATGCGACGTCTCATTTACATATCGACCAATGCAATGTACCAAGCGCAGCGCAAATGAGCGTAGTCGCAAATAAAGAAATAAAGAAGCCACAGTACGCTAAAAAAGAACCAGAAGCCAAAAAATTAAGGGTTGCAAGAAGTTTTGATAGACCTGATATTGACTTTTCCTAGTTGAGCATTCAAAGTCGTCTTTTATTTCCTGAAGCAAATTAAAAATAACATGGCTTGGCAAATGATATGTTCGGATAATGTGCTCTTCTGGCATTCCAAATAATTTAATACGTGTGGAGAAAATCCTCTCCCTTCTCTTCTCTACAGTGCCTCCTCCTAGCTACAACAATTGCAGCCATTGCAAGTGCAAAATAGTTTAAGACATGCTTTTTAATGGCGCAAATACCAGTAGTTTGACAAGCGCAAAAGTGGCCCCATGTTCTTACTGACATGGTCTGGAACTTCATTAAAATAAAGTTTATCCACTCTTTCCTAGTTTCCTCTTTTTTCACAACTTAGCACAGCATCTCGTTGTCTTCGGACCCATCTTTATTGTTTGGTTTCTGCATAGACCTGCGTTTGCCTCTCATGTTATTTACCTTGCATTTGTGAATTGGTGGGCGGGGATAAACAGGCAGTGATGTAGAAGCAGGCGTTGATCTTCTTCTGTGGAGGCAGTGTTTAGCCACACTATTACGTCATAGAGTAGCACATTCCACAGCCTGGCAGATTGGCTTCGATATAAGCTGTTTTTAGACTAACAAGAATGTTTTGAGTTCTGAAACTCACAGGATGTTTTTATACCACAGTGACTTCTTATATGTCAAAAAATCAAGGGGGAAGTTTCTCAATGAAAATGAGAAATGAACCCTGCATGTAGGTAGATCTGCAGGACCAGGATTGGGCATCCCTCATCTATTATCTACGAATATCGCACTTCAATCTCTCTATAACTCTTTGTAACGTTCCTTCAACAGGTAAGCTTTTCTGGTATCAGGTGCACTACAATACGCATGTGCGAACGCACACGAAAGAGCACCTCCATTATTGTTCTCAGTGCAATTATTCCTCCATCACTAAAAACTGCCTGAAGCGCCACGTCATCCAGAGACATTCAGACATCCTGCTGAAGTGTCCCTCTGATGGATGCCAGTACTGTACACCTGACAAATACAAGCTTCAGGCTCATCTTAAAACCCATTCAGACATAGTGAGTGTTGGTAATCTGTTTTTTCTCGAGATACTGGCGCAATTGCTTCTTCATCACATCTTATTACTTTCTCATCCTTAGGTCAAAAAAAGTTTTATATGCCCAGTTTGTCAAGAGTCTGTTCCTGAAGACAAAGTTAGAGCTCATATTAAAAGCAACCATCCAGGTAAGAACAAATCAATCACTCTGAAATGTCCCACAACAGCCCTAAAATAATGAATGTGCTGTTGCTGTATAGATGTGTCGTTGAACTACATCTCAGAAACGTTGGGAATACGTGTACATGTGAAAGGAGTGATCGGGAAACGAGCTTCCAAATGCCCGTACTGTGATTGCTTCTTCACAAGGAATGGGGCAGATCTTCAGCAGCACATATGGGCTCATGAAGGTGGGTTTTATGTCTTTTTTTATACCGTGTTATCACTTAAATTAACTGTTTTAGTGTACTGATTTTGTTCTTTTCATGTCTCCAGGACTGAAACCATACAAATGTTCACAATGTGATTATGCCTCAAGGAGTAAAAGCAACCTCAAAGCCCACATGAATAGACACAGTACTGAGAAAACACATCTTTGTGACCTCTGTGGAAAAAAGTTCAAGTCTAAATGCACTTTGAAAAGTCATAAGCTCATGCACACAGCAGATGGTGGGTTTCTTACTTTGTTTTTACAACTGCATGTGGTTTTATTTGGACTCATGTACTTAAAACAACAAGACCTTCATAATCTGACGTATTTCCAAGTCACCTTGGACAGGGTTATCAAACTAGGGTCTGGAGGCTGCAAGGGGATGCTAGAGGGGCAATGAAAAATGTACAAACTATATACAGGTTTATATAAACCTTGCAGAATCTGCAAAATATTAATTATTTTACCAAAATAAGAGGGATCATACAAAATGCATGTTATTTGTTATTTGATATTTCACAAAAAAGACGTTTACATATAGTCCACAAGAGAAAATAATAGTTGAATTTATAGAAATGACCCCGTTCAAAAGTTTACATACGCTTGAGTTTCAGACGCTCACTGATGCTCCAGAAAGAAAATGATGCATTAAGAGCCGGGGGGTGAAAACTTTTTAAATATGAAGATCAGGGTAAATTTCACTTATTTTATCTTCTGGAAAACATGCAAGTATCTTCTGTAGCTTCTGAAGGGCAGTACTAAATGGAAAAAAATATGATATTCAGGCAAAATAAGAAAAATGTTCACATCTTTATTCTGTTCAAAAGTTTTCACCCCCCAGCTCTTAATGCACCATGTTAACTTCTAAAGCATCAGTGAGCGTTTGAACCTTCTGTAATAGTTGCATATGAGTCCCTCAGTTGTCCTCAGTGTGAAAAGATGGATCTCAAAAATATACAAGTCATTGTTTGAAAGGGTTCAAATTCACAAAAATGCTGAGAAAACAAAGAATTTATGGGACCTAAAGGATTTTTCTGAAGAACAGCAGGCAGTGCAACTGTTTATGAACAACTATCACTAAACAAAAAAGAAAAAAAAAAAAAACAGCTGTGGATCATTCAGGTAAAAACACAGTATTAAGAATAAAGTGTGTGAAAAATTTTGGAACGGGGTCATTTTTATAAAATCAACTATTATTTTCTCTTGTTGACTATATGTAAATGTCCTTTATGTAAAATATCTTTTTCAGATCAGTACTAAATAAAAAATAACATGCATTTTGATTAATCCCTCTTATTTTGGTAACATTTTACAGATTCTGCAAGGCGTTCAGTTGACTGAACTGTAATACAAACTATACTGTGACAGTAACAAAAACTAAATATGAATATAATTGTAGGAAAACAATTCAGATGTACTGAATGTGACTTCACTGCTGCACTGAGACCGCATCTCCTTCGTCACATGGAGCAACATGCTTCTTTCAAAGTAACACCAAAAGCTTCTATTTTTATTTTATGTTGTCATGTGTCCTACAGCCACCATCAAAGCACAATGTTTTGCCTTTCACAGCCTTTCCGTTGTGCGCAGTGCCACTACTCGTGCAACATTTCAGGTTCTCTGAAAAGACACTATAACAAGAAACATCCCAATGCTCAGTACATCAATGCTGGAACAGGAGCGTCTACTTCCGAAACTGTGACAGAGCAAGGCAAGTCCTTTCTCACCAGAAACCAGTATTAACTGCTTAACATATACACTGTTGCTTATAGATATACAATGTTGCCTCAAACAGCATCAGTAATTAAAAAGTGTCTGTATTTGTGATCAGGTGGAGTCAAATGTCCTGTGTGCAATTACGTTTATGGCACTAAATGGGAAATGAACAGACACCTGAAGAGCAAACATGGTCTCAAAGTGGTGGAGACTGACAGTCTGGGTCTGAATCAGTGGGAGGTGAGTCTCCATTATAATTACATGTTACATTTAGTAAAGTCATGTCATGTTCAGGTCATGTTTATTTATAAATGCAAAAACAGCAATAGAAGTTGGCCCGAAGTTCTGTACAATAATATTTAATATTAAATAATATATTAATAACAGTAAACACACAATTCATCCAAGAATGAAAAATCGGTCATCATTTACTCATCCTCATGTGATTCCAAAATCATAAGACTTTGGTTAAATTAAGATATTTTTAGAAAAACCTGCAAGGCTCTCCATAAAAAGTCTAGGTAACGTAAACATAAAATATCCAAAAAGGTCACAAATTAAATTCAGTCTTTTCATGATAATAAATGATCGTATCTCTGCACAAGACTTGGATTTAAGGATTAGTTCACTTCCAGAATAAAAATTTCCTGATAATTAACTCACCCCAATGTCATCCAAGATGTTCATGTCTTTCTTTCTTCAGTCAAAAAGAAATTGAGGTTTTTGAGGAAAACGTTTTTTTCTCCATATAGTGAACTTCAATGATGGTCAATGGGTTAAAGGTCCAAACTTAAAAAAAAAAAAAAGTATATGCCTTTTAACCACAAATGCTTGTTTTGCACTAGCTCAGCATCACATATTACACAGGGAAGTTGGAAAGGAAACATGTGACATAGGTGGAAGTACCAGCGCAGGGTTTACAAAGTGAATATGCAAAGAAAGCCAAACACCCTTTACAAAAAAAAGGTGAAACGATGTTGGACGATTTTGAAATTGGAGGAGAAAATGAGCTGGAGTTTTTCACCCCATACTACCTTTTTGAACCAAAGTAAATAGACGAAGAACTAACCGTGGGTGACATTTCCAACGTTACTATGTAATGTGTGAAGTCGTAGACATGTATCACAGAGCCAGTGCAACACAAGTATTTGTTGTTAAAATGTAGTTTTTTTTTTTTTGTTTTTTTTTTTTTTTTTAGAAAATGACTGATTGTTTTGCTAGATAAGACCCTTATTCCTCGACTGGGATTGTGTAGAGCCCTTTGAAGCTGCACCTCAAATACCTTCTTTTCGACTGAAGAAGGAAAGACATGAGCATCTTGGATGACATGGGTGTGAGTAAATTATCAGGAAATTTTTATTTTGGAAGTGAACTAATCCTTTAAACAGCTTAATTCATATGGATTAATTTTATGATGTCTTTATGACCTTTTTGGATCTTCTAAGTTTTGGTTACCTGGGCTTTCAATGAAGGGACAGAAAGCTCTCAAGTTTCATTAAAAATATTTAAATTTGTGTTCCGAAGATGAACCAAAGTCTTATGGGTTTGCAGCGACATAATGGTGAGCAAACAATGACAGAATTTTCATTTTTGTATAAATAATAATCATTAATAAAATATTAGCAAAATAGTCAAATTACTCCAGCCTTTTCTTATCCTGACAATGATAATATATTTTCTTACTTATAAAGCAGTGCTTGATTGTTAAATGGCCTTAATTCATGACATATTCTTGGAAATAAATGCTACTAGACTCGCTCTTGATCATATTGCTGTGTTCATTCAGGTAGTGGAGTCAGTGGAGGAGCCGGCCATGCAGTATCTTCATATAGCTGAGACTGAGGATCCACAAGGAACCGAGACTGCTGTATCCGCTCTGCAGGACCTGCGCTTCAACACACAAAATGGTCAGAAACAGTAGCTTAATTTCTTGAACAGTTGTTACATTTCTGTAACATCCATATCTAAACTCATTGTTTGTGTTCAGGTGTGGTGTCTGCGGCAGCGGGAGACAGACTAGACCAGGCGTCTGTCAACATCCTGCAGCAGATCATAGAACTGGGCTCGGAGACTCACGATGCGACCGTGGCTTCAGTGGTTGCTATGGCTCCTGGTACAGTTACTGTTGTAGAGCAGGTACGTTTAATATGTACTTTAAACCGGTCATCGGATGCAAAGTTCACTTGTACATGTTGTTTAAACATTAATGTGTGTTGGCAGTGTATGTACAAATCTACCCTATAATGATACAAATCCATGCAGTGGTTTTTAATTAATCTGTAAAAATAATATCCCCTTTTTCAAATCGAGCCATTCTCAGATGCTTGTCAGTGTGGCGTCACACCGACAGAGGCCGCTCCCACGATAGTTGATTGACATGAGAGTCTTACCTCAGGCCCGCCTTAAATCAGTTGTAACAGTCCGACCTCCATTGTTTCGATGCCGGAGCAGGGATGTAAGTTAGACAAGCAGAGCTCATTAACATTTAAAGCAGCCTCGACTAGAACAGGATGATATTTGCAGAGCTCATTTTGACAAGGTAAAAAGGGTGTTGTTTTATACTACCACTGAGAAATTTTAACCAAAGCATGTTATAGACTTTTCATTAAGACCCTAAAGAATCATATCAGCTTGTGGAAAATGGGCATCCGATGACCCCTTTAATAAAGTGTTTGAAATAGTTAAGCTACTTACTACATTTTAAATAGGGTAACTTGTAATCTGCAGCCTATTACATTTCCAAAGTAACCTTCCCAACACTGCTGACTGGAGAGCTGCCCAAACCAAATCTAATATCATTTTACTGAGTTCACAATATATCATCTACACTTTATGCAATGTGATTATTGCTTATGATTAGTCAGTTTTATTGTCTTGCTATGTTTGGATTCACTTTTATGGACATTTTAGTAACTCCCTATAATCAAATGATAGATGTGTGTTGTTCCATATTAATGGTGTCTATATATGTGACCCAGGACCACAAACTCAGTCATTAGGGTAAATTTTTTGAAATTGAGATTTATACATCATCTGAAAGCTGAATAAATAGGACAGGATAATATTTGGCAAAGATACAACTATTTGAACATCTGGAATCTGAGGGTGCAAAAAAAATCCAAATATAGAGAAAATCAAGTATAAAGTTGTCCAAATGAACTTCTTAGCAATGCGTGAAACTAATCAAAAATTAAGTTTTAATATATTTACAGTAGGAAATTTACAAAATATCTTCATGGAACATGATCTTTACTTAATACCCTAATGATTTTTGGCATAAAATAAAAATTGATAATTTTGACCAATACAATGTATTGTTGGCTATTGCTCCAAATATACCTGTGCTACTTATGACTGGTTTTGTGGTCCAGGGTCACATATGAATTTAAGGGGGTCATAGCATGCCATATACTCAGTGTTGGGGAGTAACTAGTTACATGTAATGGAATTACGTAATTTAATTACAAAATACATGTAATTGTAATTAGTTACAGTTACTGATAAAAAATGTGTAATTAAATTACAGTTACTTTTGAAAAATGCCAGTGATTACAAAGGGGATTACATCTGATTTTTTTTCACCCACCCACCCCCACTTACAGATTGAATTGACTTCTTTTAAATTGCATTGATTGCTCTAAAATGAGACACCAATGTTTCAGGAGTTTAGGACACAGAATAGGACACAGGCTTATTCGATAACTGTTTTATTTCCTATTTGGGTTTATGCATAAACTTTATTTTTTAAGATTGTTTTTTCCAAGGCGTTGTTAGATGCTAGTGTTTTCTGTCATAACTATGCAAACATTTGATTTCAAACCCAGTATCATAGCTATTAAACTATTTCTTGTTATGATGTTATTTATGTTATGATCTAGTTAGACATATAGCGCAACTGCACTCATGGTGATCCGAGTTCGATTCCCCTCTCGAGGTCCTTTGCTGCTCCCCTCTCTCCTCCCAGCTATTTCCTGTCATCTCTCTACTGTCCTATCACAATAAAAGGCATAAAAAGCCCAAAAATATAAGTAAAAAAGTCTGAATTTGTGGTGGCTGTGCTTTAAATTATTACACAGCTCAGACTCATTCGGGGCAACTTAAGTTAGTGCTATATGCTTAATCATTTTTTGGCGGAAGCTTTGCATTTGGTTAGCTAATAAAATATTAAAGCTTAATTCAATATTATATGTACAATTTCATAATTCTGTCATCCTGGTATCGTGGACTTGCTCTATTGTTTCATACAAAGCAGCTGCTAACAATTTGTTATTTATTTCTTTATTTTTTGTACACTGTAATAGATTATAAGATAACTAACAAACTAGTACTACTACTTAATTATTTATGTGGTGAAATGTTGTGTAAGAAAACTGACTGCACTATATCCCTAAAATGTCTAGTTTGAACTTGCTGTTTGCTAGCAACTGATTTCTTCATGGAAGCTTTGTGTTCAAATATTTCAGCTCAGATCAGTGTTTCGTGTCTAATAATTTTGACACAAAACATCTAAATAATCTATCAAGCAGCTGTGTAATAAGTGAGATAATGTACATTCAGCCAGTTGCTATCGCAAAATAATCATGTATATTATCCCTTACTTATTATAATCTTAATTCAAGTAATAAAGGATTTTGAAAGTCTGACAGTAATCAGTGTTGAATGCTACTGTAAGGCTAACTCTGCCTGGTTTAAATGTTTCAAAATGATTAACAGTTGAAAATATTAGAAAATTAGAAAAGTAATCAAAAAGTAATTAAAAGTAACAAGTTACATTACTTTAATAGAGTAATTGAAAAGTTACACTACTTATTACATTTTAAATCAAGTAACTTGTAATCTGTAACCTATTACATTTCCAAAGTAACCTTCCCAACACTGCATATACTAAAGTTATAAATATATAAAATTAATACTTTTATTCAGGAAGAATGGATTAATTTGATCAATTATGACAGTAGAGACATTTGTTATGTTACGAAAGATTTATATTTCAATTAAATAATGTTTTTTAAAACTTTCTATTCATCATAGTATCCTGGGGAAAAAATGAACGGTTTTCAAAAAAATATGAAGCACAACTGTTATCAGCATTGATAATAATAAATGTTTCTTCAGCACCAAATTATCATATTAAAATGATTTCTAAAGGATCATGTGACACTGATGACTGGAGTTATGATGCTGAAAATTCAGCTTTGATATTTAAAAATATATTCAAATAGAAAATATGCGTTTTAAAATATAATATTTCACAATGTTTAATGTAGTTTTGATTAAATAAATGCAGCCTTGATAAGCATAAGAGACTTCTTTTAAAAACATTTAAAAAGCTTACCGACCCCAGTATTAACAAAAAATTCAACCTACGCAGTCATGATTTAATTTTCTTTGACCCTTGGAATTAAACAGTCTAATATTGGATCCTGTATACATATCTGAAATGTTCAGAGACCATGTTAAAAATAAACTTCAGCTGCTTGTTTCTAATGTTGGATTTAATTAATCACCCAGTTTGAATCATTGATGTGTGAGACATGCGTTTAGGTATTAATGTCACGTCAGGCATTTGTGAGTCATTTTTGCGTTTTCATTTTAAATAAATGTGCTTTTTGGATCTCTGAAAGGTACACCATGTCTTCAAGCTCTAGAACATTAAGCTTTCCTTAAACTCAAGGACGAGGGAATTCTTTAGTAACAAGAATGTTCTGTCCCATCATCTTAGGTGGAGGAGGAGGAGCCACAGGCCAATCATGCCATGATGATCCAGGATGCACTGCAGCAGGCCACGGTGGGCCTGGGAGAAGAGCACCATCTAGTGGTATCTTCAGATGACATGGAGGGCATCAAAACTGTCACAGTGTATACGCAAGGAGAAGATGCATCCCAGTTCATAGTCTACGTTCAAGAGGCAGTTCAGGAGGCTGTGCAAACTGAGGAGACCACCACAGTATAGACATAGTAAGACAATACATATAGGGGTTTTAAAACTACTAGCTACTACTACTTGTCCTTTGCTATAGTTATTCCAGTCTGGTCTTGAACGGACTATTGCAGCCATACCTATAGATTATAGGGAACTGTCTTGCACAATTGTAAATAATCTGAAATAAACAGTAGCAGTGAAGTGTTGTGCTGCAAAAAATAGATATTTGTCCTGACTAGGGGAATTTGCAGAAGCAATAGGGTGTGGAGTCTTTGCAAATATCTTGAGACATAATCACAGTAGATAAAGCCAGGTGCACATAAAATAGAATCTATTTTAGAAATTAGATTTTTTTATTATTTAGAATTATTTTTCCTGTGCTATTATTACCTGCAAGCGTAAGTATGTATGTAACAGAGTTACTGTGTGACTCTAGCCTCCTCCACACTTTTTATATAAAACTCCCATACAGTGTATGGCTATCATAGTAAATGGAGTTATTTAATGGGTGGTGTTGTGAATTATTGTCTCACTTCATTGAATCATTTCATATTCACATCATTTGTGATTTTGCAAGTAAATGAAAGTCAACTGTTCAGAGGTTTTATGGTAGGTAAGATTTTTGAAAGAATGTTCAGCAAGGCTGCATTTATTTGATCAAAACGTTACAATTTTTGAAATAACTTTATATTAATATATTATAAAACATAATTTATTCCTCTGGTGGCAAAGCTGAATTTTGAATTTCATTGATGAAATCATTCTAATATGCTGATTTGGTGATCAAGAAACATTTATATTTGTTATCAATGCTGATATAATCAATATTTTTGAGTAAACCAATAATTTTTGAAAGATTCTTTGATGAATAGTAAAAGAAAGTTGTGCATTAAATTGAAATAACTTTTGTAACATTGACTTTACTGTCCATGTTGATCATTTTAATGCATCTTTGCTTATAAACATTTCCTTTAAAAATAATTTTACTGACTCCAAACTTTAAAATGGTAATGCATATAACCTGACTTTTTCAGCAGAACACAAGTTATTTTAAAGAATGTTGGCAACCCAACCAAACTTCTTTTTTTTTTTTCACCAAGCTTGAAAGTTTTTATTATACACCTCTATACAGCATAATATTTCAAGTGACCAAAAGATGTGATTTCAGTGTCTCCTGTTGTCTTCTTCCATCAACTCTGTAACCTGGCTATCCACCAGGTTGTCCTCATCTCCATCCTGCTCCTCTTTGTCCTCTTTTTGAAGGCTTCTGGACAACAGAAAATCCTTAGGAGTGATATCGTCGTCCTTCATCCATTTGGACTTTTTCTTCTTTTTCTCTATGAGTTTCTGCTTTCTAATATCTGCTAGCATATCCAGCTGCTCTTGTGTCAGTCCTCCAGCAGCAGGACTCTGTGTGAGAGAGTCTCTCGTCCCCTTCTCACGTTTATAGGCTTCAATCTGTTTGTGCAGAGCGTCGTGATCGACACCAAACAAAACGGGTCTTTTCTTGTCTTCACATTCCATCAACTGCAGTTTGGCCCTTTGGAAGATTGAACAAATTAGAAATTCATTTAAAAAAAAATGCATTTAGTTTTATTGCACGCAAAGTTTAGAATTTAAAACTAAATTCTTCTTACTCAACATCATTGAAGGATAAATGATTTATGTTAACTTCATCTGGACCAAAATCTGCTTTCTTGAGAAGGTTTTCAATCTGATTAGAAAAAGAAAAACAATACAGTAACCAATAGTACAGTAGTTTTAAGTGGATATATATATGCGCTATTGCTGTAAACTCTATCGTTGTTACCTCAGTGACAGCAGCATATTGTTTATCTCTGATGAAAACCACAGGAGGAACATTGCCAAGGATTTGGTGAGAGATCAGAAGGTGCCTAAAAAATTAAATAAGCCAAATTATGCAATTCTCATTCTTCAACTTGTTAAGACAAATGTAAAATAGACTTGAAAATACCGTATAATATTTAATATAAAACACAGCATACCGTATACGAGGAGCACATTTATTTAAAGCCTGCTGAATATGGCCGTCTTGCTCAGCTGATAGACTTGTCTTCCAGTATATCCGACAAGCAGAGAAATCTGGTGATAGTGAAACCTGGACAAGGAGACAAAGAATTTAGGAAGTACTTAAAACAACATTTGTGGAGAAATGAAATCCTTATTTTCTCACTCTCATGTCATTCCAAAACACTACATCATAAATTTTGACCATACACTACCAGTCAAAGGTTTCTGGACACATTAGGATTTTTAATGTAAAAAAAAAAACATTTATTTGATGCGAAGTTCAGCAAAAACAGTAAAATTTTGAAAAAATTTACTATTTAAAATAACTGTTTTCTATTTGAACATATTTTAAAATGTAATTTATAATTATTTTCCTGTAATTTCAAAGCTGAATTTTTAGCATCATTACTCCAGTCACATGATCCTTCAGAAATCATTCTAATATTCTGATTTGCTGCTCAAAAAACATTTATTATGATTATTATTATTAGTAGTAGTATTAGTATTATGGTGAAAACAGCTGAATAGAGGTTGTTCAGGTTTTTTTGATGAATAAAAAGTTAAGAAGAACAGCATTTATCTGAAATAGAAATCTTTTGTAACATTATAAATGTCTTTATCATCACTTTTGATCAATTTAAAGCATCCCTGCTAAATAAAAATATTCATTTCTATAATTTACTCAAAAAAAAAAAGAATTATACTGACAAAGCTTTTAAATGGTATGGAGTATAATGTTACAAAAGCTTTTTATTTCAAATGCTGATCTTTGGATCTTTCTATTCATTAAAGAATCCTGCAAGAAATGTACCCAACTGTTTTAAATATTGATGATAATAAATGTTTCTTGAACAAATCAGCATATTAGAATAATTTATGAAGAATCATGTGACGCTGAAGACTGAAGTGATGATGCTGAAAATTAGTATTGATCACAGAAATAATTAACATTTTAAAATATATTAGAGCAGGAAGAAGTTATTTTAAATAGTACAAAATATTTCGCAATATTACTTTTGCTGTATTTTGGATCAAATAAATGCAGGCTTGGAATTCTTTATAAAAAACCAATAAAAATCTTACTGTTGAAAAACTTTTGACTGGGAGTGTATATATCTTCTTTCATATCCTACAGAGCATAAGAAAGGTTTAAAACATCATTGGTGTGAGTAAATGATGACAGAATGTTCATTCTGGGCACATTATCCCTTTAATTATTGAATATATGTGGTATGATGGTAAGGAATTTCGAAGGAGGAGCAAATCCTACTTTGGAAATCTGCACATTGTAGACACTGATCTCTGAGTTGACCTCAAAAGAGCTCAGTAAGTCTACCACTGCTTTGTAGATGATGATGTTGAGGGTCCTGACACGAACACTGTCCTCTTTACTTCGCTTTGATGGTTTCAGAAAGCCAGGTTGACTAAGTGCTGTGGCCTGGTTGGGCAAAATGTGTAAAAGATTAGTAAACAAGAGAGTTATGCTGCTTACAGTCAACACAAGTTTTTAACATTTGCGATATTTTAAAAGAATATACAGTACTAAAAAATAAGTGACAAAATATATATATATATATATATATATATATATATATATATATATATATATATATATAGAAGGACTCTTACCTGCAGAGGAGACTCATACCATTGTTTTTTCCTGTAAAGAACGATAATGTAGCTCATGCAACTTTATAGTTTACACAGGCGTACCTTTGTTTATTTATTCATTATACAAAACTGAGACTCACTTCTTTTTGGCCAGCATCTTCATTAGTTTATTGCCTCCAGACAGACAGGCTGAGCTATGAATACTTCTTTCTTTCAGCGTAACTGCCCAAGACAATCGCTGTGTCTCCGGTCGTGCTGTCATTTTATGGATCATGCTTGTCACTGTAGTCGTATATCGACTAAATGCGCATTCTTTAGAGCAAACAACTCTTCTGACCGCCAACATGATCACCAGATAGTGTATCCTAGCACTCACGCTATAGTTTCAGCATCGGCTAGTTTTATCTGAAGGCGAAGGGCGAAGTAATTGAATCCAGATCGAGTCGATCGACGACAGCGACAGATTGCATAGGACGTCAGTTTGTAGAGTAATTGAGTAGGGATTTTTTAAAAAGTCTTTGTTTAAGAGTTGTAAGCCGTAAACCAAAACAACCAGCTAAGAGGTTAATTTCAACATTACAAACTTTTATTTAAAGCAAATATTTCTATTTGAAAATCAGACATAGATAAAGGTAACTTACCAGATTTGGGTGAGGAAGTTCTCTGCAGTATCATAGGTGAGGTAGTTTTTCACCACTAATTGTTAAACATGTTTATTTAAATATTTTACAGACATAAAACTACATAATATTAATAATCCAGACTGATGGTTTCAACAAAAGCAAATACCATCGATTTACAACCTCATATTTTTATTTCCATAACCCAACTATTGAACTCTAATAAATGTTTTCACATTTTGTTCCACACCATAAATGACAAATTATACCTAAAATGCAAATTTTAAGCATATTTTTAGTAATGTTGTTTGTTTACAAACTACAATGGTTGTCTAATTTCTCAAGCATTTACTGTATATTCACATCTAGTGATAGATCACAACTGTGATCCTTATTGAGAGTTGTTTAAAACTTATTTCTTTTAAATAATTGTTAATGAAAAAGCAGCTTCAAATATGACGACATGTAATTAATGTAGCAATAAATGACAAATTAAAGACATAAGATACCAATATGTAACCCTGGACCACAAAAGCGTTCAGAAGGGTACATTTTTTATAACTTAGATTTTTACATAATCATAATTAGAAAGCTGAATAAACAAGCTTTCTATTGATATCTGGTTTGATATGATAGGACATATTTGACTGAGATAAAACTATTTGAAAACTGGAATCTGTGGGTGCAAAAAATTTAAATATTGAGAAAATCGCCTTTAAAGTTGTCCAAATGACATTCTTACCAATGCATATTACTAATCAAAAATTAAGTTTTGATATATTTACAGTAAGAAACTTACAAAATATCTTCATGGAACATGATCTTTACTTAATATCCTAATGATTTTTGGCATAAAAGAAAAATCTGTCATTTTGACCCATACAATGGCATTGTTGGCTATTGCTACAAATATACCCGTGCTACTTATGATTGGTTTTGTGGTTCAGGGTCACATATATTGATAACATAAATAATATCTTACTTGTTCAATGGCAACCAGTTTATTTAACAAACCACACATCTGCAATATTTAGTCACGTTTATTCCAAGAGGCAAATACAACTGCAAACTTTAAATAGGACACGGAGGCACTTGTTTTTTTTTTTTCCACATGTCTGAAATGATTACAGTGTGTTATATGAAGGAGGGGAAAAAACATGAAAACACCATAAAGTGTCCCTTCTGGTGATACAGCTATGAAATGCTGCCTAATTCGCCAGTTAGTAGTAATAGTAATAACCAAGTCTTAATTTTCTGTACAGTTCTAATATAAAATGTTAGATGCAGAACTATTTAACTACAGATGTCCCCAAACGTATATTACAAGTGACTCAGAAAAAAAAAGCATGACTTTAATATAAAAGATGGGAAAGTGAGTGTTTTCGTCTTGCAATAAAGATATGTAAACAAAAAACTTTTTAACATCATCATATGAACTATATACAACAAAAATACAAAACGTAAAGTGTAGTCTTTTCAGCATTGCTGTAGGTTCCCCTTTTTTTTCCCAAATATACTAATGCCAAGAGGCAAACCATCTTATAAATGTGTAAATCAAGTCTTTTTTAAATAAACATTTTGCAATGGTTTACATCCTAGTGTGAACATGCTGCATATAAACAAACTGTTTAGCCATTTTTACAGAGGCCGTACCTCTGGGATGAAGAGACCATGTTCCATTTCATTTACGTCCTCTGTTTTAACAGTAACCCCTGGGATGTAAAGGTCATGTTCCATTTCATCCTCTGTCTTAACTGTAACTGGTACGCCTGGAATGAAGAGATCATGTTCCGTTTCATTCACGTTTTCCTTTTTAACAGTCACCTGTGGAACGAGGCCGCCGTGTTTCACCTCGTTCAAGACTTTTTTTTTAACAGGCTTCACCTCTGGAATGAAGAGGTTGTGCTTCACCTTGTTCACTTCGATCATTTTGAACCCGAGACGCACGCAAACCCTCTTCTTCTGAATTGCCTTCAAGCACTTGGTGAGCTTGCTGTTAAAGTGAGCCTTCACGTCAGCCTTGTTAATCCACAAGCGGGAAGCTAGCAGTTCGATTTCGGTCTTCGTCACGTATGGCTTTCTGTGGAAGTACTGCGAAAGGAAGTCTTTTCTGTCCTCGAACGATGTCATCTCCATTCCCATCGGTTCCAAGACGAGCTTGACTGGAGCTTCTGGGACTTCTACCTTCGGAACTTTCACGTTCCTTCTCCTGTTCTTCGGAGTGACGACTTCTCTCTTTGGCTTGGCGAATTCAGGGCCACTCTGACAGGCCACATCTGAAGAACTGGGCACCTGAGGAGGATTACATAGATCACCTTCAGGACGTTCCGTTGTATCTGGATTCAGTTGCCTTTCTGCTTCCTTGACGGCTTTGGGAGCACAACGGCACCGTTGCACGTGAATAGAGATTGTTTTTGGTGTCGATTTTTCTGTGTACACCCCAAAACAATAAATGCATTTGTATGCAGGTGTTTTCAGTATTGCATGAATGGTGGGAACGATGTGGTGCTTCGATTGAAGATGCCGCTCATAGTCCTCAGAGTTCTTGAGCTTTACTTGGCAAAACGGGCAGGCGGTAGGTGTTGTCTTCAACGTGGTTGCATATTCTGCCTTGTCTGGATACATTTTTATGAATAGCTTATCTTGAGAGCTGGTAACCAGTGCGAGGTTGAGCTCTCGGTTGTCCAGAAGATCTTTGGGCACATCTGTGTTTAGATTAAAAGTGGTGAACATGAGGTTCCCGCGGTCGTCACAGTCTAGACTAAACTGTTCTTTAATGAAATGCCGATTTTCTTTGATTTTCAAACTGTGCTCTTTATTGGTGTGCTCCATGATTTGCTTGAAGGAGTAGAACATCTGAGGGCAGAACAGACACTTCAAGCCATGCAACAAATGTTGGAAAATCCCCTGCTCTGTCAGTAAAATCTTGCACCTCAGGCACTTGACAGTGTGATCGTCATGTTTCTTCAAAAACGGCGCGAGCACGGCCAACTCGTTCGGAACAGAATTTCTGTTAATCGCCCTTTGAATTGTAGGCATGAGACCTGCCGGAACCACCGCTGAATTTGTAGGTGGGCTGATCTGGTTTTGCGCCAGAACCATTTGGGCGGGACCTCCGTGGACTGGAACCGTGACTTGAACGGGTGCTAGAGTGTAGGTTGGGACACCGTTGACCTTGTTGCCTGTGGGAATGAGACGCACGGACTGCGAAGCTATGAGGGGAGCTCTGGGAACTGACTGGTTCAGCTGAAGACCTGGAGTAACAAGAAATGGCGACCGTACACCCATTTCGCCCGGGAGGTTGACCTGGACGCCAGGCGGAAAAAGAACCTGCGGTGCTTGATGGGTCTGTGGTAGCCTGGGCATGGCCATAGTGATGGGAACCGTCTTTTGTGCGCTTTGCGGCATGTTTGGCATCATCATATTAATCGGCTTGACTACCGGAGAGGTAGGCAGGACTTGAGGCATCCCGCCGGGGGAATGCGAGTGCTGTGCGTTCTGAAGCGCGGCGACAGTCGTGCCTGATAGTAAAGCTTGCGTTTGTGGAGACAGAAACATCTGCCCTGCACCAGGAGAGCAAAACAAAGCGGCCGCGTTGCTTGGGCCCGCCAGGAGAACTGTACCGTTTCCATTTGTTTGTTGTGTCTGCTGTGAAAGATAGTTTGGCCTTGCGAGCAACGTGACCGGTTGCATCGCTTTTGGCGCCAGGTTTAGCAGATTCTGTAATCCGGCCATTTGATTTGTGCAGTCTTTTTCGATTATGCAAGGCATTATTTGCCAGTGCAGGTCTTTGTGCTTTTCTGAACTCAAAATGTGATAGAGTAAATGTTCAATAGTCTCCGCAGGGAGTTTGCACACTTTGCAGTGATATTTGACCGGTGTGCCGTCACGTATCTGCTCACCAACAGTCTTTTGTTTGCTGTCCGAGCCGAGCCCAAAGTAGCGGTCCAGCATCGCAGCATAGTGGTTTACCAAGACGTGTTTTTTCATCACGTATAGTAAAGAGTCATGATAGCCACAGGTTGCGCATGTGTATCTGTCATCGGCAGCATCAGCGGAAACTGTGACTGACACGGTTTTCGGTGTGTGGGCCAAAGAGTGGCTGGGGTTGCTGTGAAGTGGTATGCGATGGGTTTTTGATGGCAACATGTGGAAAAACTGAATGTGTTGCTCTGTGACTTTCGGAGAGCTGACAAATGGGCAGTAGGGGCACATTAACAAACAGGCCACATCCAGATCGTTCCAGTGACAGCGATGGATGTGACTTCTGAATGTGGGTACTGACCGGCTGGAGTACCAACACAGACTGCAGCACAGAGCTTGGCTCCGGTATGGATACTGAAGAACAAAAGTAACATTGTGATTAATATTAGTTGAAATGAAATTAGTGTGTAAAAATAAAATAAATTTAATCAAATCAAATTGGTGCCACATTTTTAAAAATTATTAAAAAGACAAATGTTTTAACATATTTACACAGTGCGTTTTATGTTATATACATAATCACCTTTTTTTTCTTTTTGCCAACATGACCATCAGTGAAATCATCCCATTCTGTATTGTCAAAACTTGCATCACCAGCATCAAAACATTTGTATGTCTGTTGGAAATAAAGACAGTTTAATTAGCAGATAGAGTGACATTCCAAAAAGTTATAACTGATTTGTGTATAAAAAAAGACAACACATTAAATATAAAAATATAGTTTTAAATAATATAAGTAAATAAGGCACATCAACATTATGATTGATTATAACTGTAAAAGACACAGTATTGATTATTAAAAGTTGTCATCTAGAATGCTAGACAGAAATGAGCATCCACAGTTAAATATACAAAATCAATTAACATTGATAAATTGAAATTGAGATTGAGATTTATACATCATCATCATAAATAAGCTTTCCATTGGTGTATGGTTTGTTAGGATAGGACAATATTTGGCTGAGATACAACTATTTGAAAATCTGGAATCTGAGGGTGCAAAAAAATCAAAATATTGAGAAAATCATATACTACTTTAAAGTTGACCAAATTAAGTTCTTAGCAATGCACATTACGAATGATAATTTTGACCCATACAATGTATTTTTGACTATTGTTACAAATATACCCCTTGCTATTTAAGGTTTTGTGGCCCAGGGTCACAAAAATAAATAAATAAATAAATAAAACAAAAAATCAATAATTTGATCTAATATTCTCTGTGCATTCCCATATTTTTTATTAAGCAGAAATTAAAATATTATAACCCAATCTTTTGGTGAAATTAGTCTTGTCTTTGGTGACGTATGTCAAACTTTTCCAATCATATGTGACCCTGGACCACAAAACCTTAGTCTTAAGTCGCTGGGGTATATTTGTAGCAACAGCCAAAAATACATTGTATGGGTCAAAATTATAGATTTTTCTTTTATGCCAAAAATCATTAGGAAATTAAGTAAATATCATGTGAAGATATTTTGTAATTTTCCTACTGTAAATATATCAAAACTTAATTTTTGATTAGTAATATGCTTTGCAAAGAACTTAATTTGGAAAACTTTAAAGGTGATTTTCTCAATATTTTGATTTTTTTGCACCGTCAGATTCCACATACTGAAATAGCTGCATCTCGGCCAAATATTGTTCTATCCTAACAAACCATAGATTCGATAGAAAGCTTATTTATTCAGCTTTCAGATGATGTATAAAGCTCAATTTTGAAAAATCGACACTTATGACTGGTTTTGTGGTCCTGGGTCACATATGGTCTGCTTAAACCTCACCTCTTCCCTATAATTGACTGTAAGCTCACATTCAGATCTGCTTTCATCAAATTAACAACCGATGAATAAAACCAAATTCCCCGACCTAGATTTTTTTTCCCCGATAATCCGTTTCTGATGTACTTTCCAATATATAAGAGCTGTTGCTATACTTCTGATACATTTCAATTTAATAGTAATAGATTGTTAAATTTCTCTTGCTCTTTTGTTGTGACAGTTGGAAAGGTTCTTTGAAATAACTAAAATAATTGGTAAAGTCACACAAAACTGTAATCCAGTCAAGACCTGAAACGACTTCATACTGTACAGTGCAGTTATGGAATAATCAGCACGTTAGAACGCCTGTCAGCCAATCAGAATCGAGCATTAAACAGATGCTGGTATAAACAGAACATGATTACAGTAACCTACCTCCAGTAAATCTTGACACTGCTGCATCCCGATGTCACACAAAATACTTTTGACGCGTTTCCTCGGACGCCTGAGTTTTGTCAGGTTCTTCACTGGAATTTGATACATTTTGCTAATCCTGTAAATGAAAAAGAATACGAAAGATTGAATAGCCTGTCAAATCAATGCACTGCGCTTTTAAACACTAAACTCAGTCTGTACTTGGCGAGAATCGAATGCACGTTTAAGAGGTGTCTAAATTAACTAATTATTGAGGCCTATAACATAGTTATAATAAATGCAGCTAGTTGTAACTATGTACCTAGCAAGGTCTGTATTTCAAACCAACCTCGGACATATCATTATCATTTCTAATAGCAGTCATTCATTTGAAGTAACGTTACTATTAAGGCATGAAAGACCTACATATGTCATTCATAATCGAACTGTATTAATGACCGGTAGGTCTATTCTAAACCTGTGTCTACCTTCAGTATTCTGGCACAGAGCTGCGATTAAGTGGATGGGTGTCTGCGTGCGTCCGTTTTCTTCCGGCGTCACTGGAAGGCGCGCAGTATGGAATCGGTTACTTCATCGTATGAAGCATCCGGGTTGCGCTCAATCCGCGTTCCTTATTGCACTGGTGATCGTGTGCTGAAATCTGAACGGAGCGCAGGATTGCCCACTTTTGATTGTATCTCACTAAAACATCACCCCACTCCTGCTGAAAAACATGGCGTACAGGAAGACGGGAAGTGACGTTTTCTGATTTACATACTGCATAGTGCAGATCCACCAATGGGAGAAAGGTGGGCTGATCTTGCAAAGTTGATCAATGTGATGGTCATTGGTTTATGGAAATAACCATAAGTCAGTGGCTGGGGTCTTCACCTGTGAGTGATGTAGACACACACCTGTGGCACAACACCTTCAGAGGTGCCTTTATGGGATGATGGATTGATGCATTCAGGTATGACATGGTGATAATTGATGAGAAGGGAATAGGGGTGTTGCTTGTTTTGTATTATACTATGCAGAGGATACCTGTTGCTGTTTAGGTGGTCTCCTGCATCAGTGCTGATGTCGCCACAGCAGGTCAGTTCAGTTTAAAACTAAGTGCAGTGAAGAACATTTATGTACGTAAATAGAACATCTCTGGACTAGAGCGGTCACTGAAGGACCCGTGCCAGGTCTATCCACTGGTCCCAGTGAATTCAAGGACCTAAATGGGCCCATTGTCATCACAGTGCCTGGGACTGTCTCTTAGGGTTTGAGAACAAATTTAAAAACATGAAAACGGCCAACGGCATGCTCATGTACACTCGAAAAAAAGAAAGAAAAAAAAAAGTTTTACCAAATCTTTTCTAGTCCATGTTACATACTAAATGCATCACTTGAACTTATAGTTTACCCAAAGATGACAGTTCTGTAATAATTAAAACCTTGTGTTGTTCCAAACACGTGTGACTTTATTTATTCTGTTGAACATAAAGATATTTTAAGAAATGTTTTTCAGTGTCCATTCAATGGAAGTCAATGGTAACCAAAACTGTTTCTTCAAAATACCTTCTCCTACAGAAGAAAGTAAGTCATACAGGTTTTGGAACAACATGAGGGTGAGTAAATACTGACATAGTTTTTATTTATGGTTGTTGTTGTTGCAGTGAAATAATAGGTCTTGTCATGTTTACTTGACAAGTGTTGTTCTGTTCATATAAAACTGGTGAGAAAAACAGCCAAAGTGATAAACAATACAGGATGTCACTTTGTGCACAAATGACTTTGTGTGGTATGGAAAATGCACATTTTCCACAGCTTATTTTTTATTTTTTTATAGACAAAATGGACAAAGATTGTATGGGACACTTGTGGAGACCTAACAGCCAGCAACCATCAACCTGTAGCTGTCAACTCCTCCTGGGAAATCAAAGGCTGCTCCTGGATGAAGTGTTGGTGAGGCCAGCAGGGGGAGCTCATCCGTAATCTGTGTGGGTACCAGTGTCCTAACACAGTGATGATAATTCTACAGTATATACTGTAGAAACATAATGTGGATGTTATGTACAAAACACTAATAGTGTGTTAGCATCATTTATTGCTTGCATGTTTGTTTACTTAATGCTATAAACTAAAATTCAGGATGTGTGCACAGGCCTGGAGGCGGAGCACCAGATCCCAGCATTCACTGTGGCTTAGATGGATAATGTGAGTTATTGTTTTATTATTATGTATAGTTTTATTTGTTAAATTATTATTTTGTTGCCGCACATGGAATCGAATTTTATGTATTTTGGTGTCCAGCTGTCAGGAACAAAGATCAGGGATATTTCATGAAAAAAGCATCTCTTTTTGAAGTTCATTATACGAATGTTATGTTTGGAATGAGAATGCACTTATACAAAAAATGCAAGTAAAATGTTGTAATGTAATATTTAAATGCATTTGGATTTCCACCTCCAAAAATGTTTTTGCTGCTTGTTCAGTTTCCTTAATTAAAACAGTAAAACACTGTTTACATCACAAAGATTTTATTTTGCTTTGTGCATTCCACTTTAAGTGGTATGTTGTGTGATATGAAACAAGGAATTTCTAATATATAACTTTTTGTAAGGAACCATATGCTACGTATGATAGAAAAACACTATACATTTATGTGTTAATATCCATAAATTGTAAGAGATTCAATTATGTTGGTTTAACACATTTAATCAACACATATTAATCTAAATTTACTGGGGTTTTTATTTATGTTTATACTACATAAAGTAGTCAATAGTCACCACTGACATTGACCGTTTGATTACCAACATTTTTCAAAAAGTCTTCATTTATGTTCCAAAGAAGTAAGAAAATCATACAGATTATGAACAACACCAGGGTGAGTAAAGGATGAAAGAGTTTTAATATTTAGGAGAGCGATCTAAGGTTTTTCAGGGCATATTTTTATGATGGATAACAAAAAATTCCCTTTACATTGAGAATCTATAGTAATCTTAAAGGGCACCTATTGTGCCCCTTTTAACAATATATATGTCTCAGGTGTTCACAGAATGTGTCTGTGAATTTTCAGCGCAAAATACCCACAGATCATTAATTATATCATTTTGAAAATGCCTTTTTTGAGTGGAAGCAGAACCACGCTGTTTTCGTGCATGTCTCTTTAAATGCAAATGAGCTGCTGCTCTCCGCCCCCTTTTCTAGAATAAGGCTGTGCCTTTACAGCTCATACTTCAGATACTCTGCCAAAAAAACATCTGTTTGGTTTTGATTATCATGTCTATCACGCTGAAATCATGCATTTTAAAGCCATATCAGTTTAAACTTCTGACATACGGTTTTCTGAGCGCAACAGAAAGCGGCTGTCACACGGCACATGAGTACTAAACTAAGTTCTCTTTCATGTCTTATTGTGCTTAAACTGTCAAATACACAGAAGTTTATGTTAAAAACACACTTAAGTTATAAAAACACAGTCGGTTATGCCTTAAAGGGTAAACAGCTGAGAAAGAAATCGCAAAAAACGAAATGGCGGTGGTGGCGTGGGTGGAGACGTGCAGATTAAGGGGCAGTAATATTATAATAAGATCCCCTTGCTACATCACTAGGGGAGCAAAATCTGAGCGGCTTGTTTTTCACATGCAGAGAAAGGCTTACCAAAACAGTTACCGGTTTGTCCTTTTTCACATTTTATGGATTGTTAAATGCACCAGGGACCGCATGCACCGATTATAGCACTTAAACATGAAAAAAGTCATATTTTCATGATATGTCCTCTTTTAAAGTTACCATTAAAAACCTAGTACTACTACCTAATACACCAGTAGCGCAGAGTTTAAAATGGGTGGTGTTTATCTTTTACAAAATAACAACAATTCCATCTTCCTCCATTGCCCCCTGGGGCAACTGTAAATGGCGACTCAGATCTACGTGCCATGTGTCTAGAATATCATGGGTACTGGAGCTTCCCTTTCTGATGGCTGGATTACAGGCAAAATGCTGTTGGGAGGTCCGATTCCTGTGAAGAGGGACGCTATGGTCAGTGTGAGCTGTATAGGCGAGGCAAGGCTGAGAATGATAGGCCGCTGCTGAAATGAGCGAGTTGGGATGTCTGGCAGAAACTTGAGGCCTGTATGAAGTATTAACATGTGGCTGAGAAGAATAAGAGCTGGATGAAGCACCCGAATGTCGGGACCGGTGTTTGATGGGGCTCTCTAGAACCACGTCTACATCTTCTTCACTCTCAGAGCCATTACCGAAACCATAAGCTTTCATTATCATAGGCAGCCCTGGATAACTTATAGAGTGCGTACTATCAAAATAGTGTCCCGAACTTGAGGAAATGCAGCTTTTTCTCCTTATGTTGTTATGCTGGTTTGCAGGTTTCACTGTGATGATGAGATTATGGCTGTTGGCGATCATCATGTCGGTTACCTGATCCAAAGACTTCCCCATAACCTCAATACCATTCACTTCCAGGACCTGGTCATTGATGGCCAGCAGTCCCGTGCAAGCCGCCAGTCCACCAGGTACTATGCGTGAGATAAAGATGCCCGGAACCTTTTCCAGACCATAAGGAGTAACCCTGACAGTGGTACCGTCGCGAATGTAGAAGCCAAGAGGTCTGTCCGAGCCCTGGCGGTATAGACGTACTCTTCGATGACATTCTGGTAAGATGTCAACGTCAATGATGGAAGAAACAGGGCGGAAGTTTTGTGGCATGCTGATCTGAAATGGTGATTTTCTCTGGCTGACAGGTTTCTTTCGCTTTATTGTGTCTTCGGCAACTGGGAGATCCTGGTCAGCTTCCTCTGTAAAATAATGTGGGAAGTAATTTTCTGATGTTCTGAAATTATAGACTGAAATGATTATGATTGTATCTTTAAGTTTTATTTTAGTGTCATCGCACTTTACTATGATGTTGTCTATAGAAGACACTTTCAACTTGAATTTAAACATTTAACTACTTAGCTAATTTTATTTATTCATTTTCATGTGAAACACTATTATCTTATGGTGGACCAATATGTCCAATTTACAAATGAATAAAAAGAAATTCAATTATTTAAATGAATAAATACATTTCCTGATTAAATAAACACATTTTTAAATTTTAAATTTAACATAATTTACAGCGCCTTAAGTATCCTCATTTTTTCACATTTTGTTGTGTTGCAGCCTCATGTTAAACTGCTTTAAATTACTTTTTTTTCACATCAATCTACACTCCATACACCATAATGACAAGGCATGAAACAGGTTTGTAACAACTTTGCAAATTTTGTAGAAATAAAAAACTGAACTGATTCCATTGCATAAGTATTTATACCCTTTCCTGGGTCACTTGAAATTTAGCTCAGGAGCACTTACATAGCTTTTAGATGTTACTACACTTCAAGTGCCGTTAAACTGTGGCAATTTTTTTGAATGAGTATGATTTGGAAAAGCTCCACACCTCTCAGAAAAGGTCTAACAGCTGAAAATGCATAGGGGCATATCAGAGCAAAAAGCAAGCCTTGAGGTCAAAATAACTGCCTGTAGAGCTCAGAGACAGGACTGTGTCATGGCACAGATCTTGAGAAGAGTTCTGAAAAAACAAAATCTGCTCCGCTGAAGGTTCACAGAAGCATGTAGCCTCCATTATCCATAATGGAAGATGCTTGGAACAACTAGGACTCTTCCTAGAGCTGGCCTCCTGGCTAAATTTGAGCAATTTGATGGAGAAGGGGCTTGGTTATATTGGTGACCAAGAAGCTGACGGTCACTCTAGTTGAGCTCCATGATCATATATGCAGATGGAAGAAACTTACAGAAGGACAGACAAGCACTGTTCATCAAGCTCAATGCACCAAAATATGGAGCCTTAATGAAACCCCTGTCCAGGGCATTTAAAACCTCAGACTGGACAGAAGGTTCACCTTATAAGAGGACAATGACCCTAGGCACACAGCAAAAAGTGGCTTATAGACAACTCTGTGAATGTCTTTGAGTGGCCTAGCCAGAGCCTTGGCTTGAATGCAATCAAATTATTGAGTTAAGAGTATGAATACTTATGCAATGTACTTATTTCAGTGTTTTATTTTTAATAAATTTGCAACGTTACCACAAATCTGTTTTGTGCTTTGTCATTATGGTGTATGGAGTGTAAATGGATGTGGGGGGGAAAAAGCAGTTTAACATAAAAATATGCACCATAAAAAAAAATGAAGGGGTATGAATACTTTTGCAAGGCACTGTATATATTCCTAATTCTCATTATTTCAGTATTTTTAAATTTATTTATTAATTCATCGTTTTATTTACGTTTATAATCTTACATTCATTTATTTTCTGAATTATTCCTATATTACTGTGAAACCTTAAAGAACTCTGCTAGAGATCACATGAACTAGAACGGAAAGCAACAAGATAATCTACTGTATCTGACAAACAAACACACCACTAGGGAATACAAAGCAATTATACTGAAGTACATGATTTCTAACTAGATAAATTATTTCCTTTTCTTCCTTTTTTGTATTCCTTCTGCTTGAAGAAGCTCAAAAAAACCCTAAAAAATTATATTTTCCGTATGTGGAAAATAGTGCCCTTTGGTACATACATACATAACATTAGAATATTTAAGTTGAAAGTAAAGGAGATATCAACGTGTGGAACAGAAAGAAATTAGAGATATTAAAAGATCCTGAATACCTTGAAGCTGAATGAAGATACGCAGTAAAGATTGTGTGGAGGTCACAGCTTTGCAAAAGTTGTCATCGTTATTGATGGGCAGCAGGTCACCTTGGACATCCGCATAGCCGATAAGGACATCCATTCGCCATAAGTGATGTAAACGCACAATGAGCCTGTGGAAGTCTTTATACCTGCCAGGCTCAAAGCGGTCCAGGGAAAACCTCCTGAATTCTGCACCATACTGTAGAGAGAGAAGTGACACTGTGTAAAAATAATGTAGGCACTTTAAACACAAAATATCTTAATTGCACTATTATGTTCTACTGGGTGAAACCAATTAACATTGTTGATTTTTGATACTATAAATAAGAGTTGCAGAGTGAGTGACCTGGGACTGCATTCAATCAGCTGAAACAATGGACATATTTTAGAAGTGAGCCGTTTCTGGATATTGTGTAGGTTTTGATTGTTTAAGTTATTGTTTACAAAGGTATTTCCTTTCAGTCTAATAATACTTAAATAAGAGCGCCAAGAAAACCACCGAGACACATGTAAGTACAAGAATTCTGTGAATGAATTTCAAATCTGGATAAAGAATGAGTCATTTGAAAAGGATTTAACAGTGTCTCATAAAAGAAATGCATACCGCCAAAAACAAAGATACTGTATGGCAATATAATAACTGACAGATACATGCTACATATCAGTAATCAGAATGAAAATACATGGCAACTTACTTTACTTTTCACTTCGAGGACCGAACAGCAACGCAGAGACTGAGACTTTCTAAGTGCCCGGTTCATGTTGTCCGATGAGCGGTCAACTAGCCACTAGTCGCAGACCACTGGGGTTTTGTTTGGCTCAGCATGACAAAATATCGTTACGTGTTCGCATCACTGAAAAGCGGAAAAGCAGGACAAATGGTTGTCCAAGACTGGACGACACGGAAACAATGACACTTTCCTGGGACTAGTCGTATTTGTCTCTTATATGTCTAATGTATTTGACACCGGCAAATCGCTTGGATAAACATTCAGTAAACTATTTGTGATCCGGTTGACTAGAAAATTTGCGAAGAATAAATAAACTTTATATGTGTAGCCTACTTTATATACATACATAGAGAGAGAGAGAGAGAAAGAGAGAGAGTTTATATATACACTACCAGTCAAAAGTTTTTGAACAGTAAGATTTTTAATAGTTGCTCACCAAGCCTGCATTTATTTGATCCAAAATACAGCAAAAGCAGTAATATTGTTAAATAGGTTTACTGTTGAAAATAACTGCTTTCTATCTGAATATATTTTAAAATGTAATTTATTCCTGTGATCAAAGCTACATTTTCAGCATCATTACTCCAGTCTTCAGTATAACATGATTCTTCATCATTTTAATATGCAGATTTGCTGTTCAAGAAACATTTATTATTATCATCAACATTTAAAACAGTTGATTACATTTTTTTTCAAGATTTTTTGATGCAAGAAATTATGGAAATTAATAATTTATTTAGCAAGGATGCTTTAAATTGATCAAAAGTGATGATAGACATTTATAGTGTTACAAAAGATGACTAATTTAGGCAAACACTGTTCTTCTGAACTTTCTATTTATCAAAGAAACCTGAAAAAATCTACTCAGCTGTTTTCACCATAATAATATAATAATAATGTTTTTGAGCAGCAAATCAGAATATTAGAATGATTTCTGAAGGATCAAATGACTGGAGTAATGATGCCAAAAACTGAGCATTGAAATCACATTAATAAATGATATTTTAAAATACATTCAAATAGCAAACAGTTATTTAAAATAGTAAAAATCTTTCAAAATTGTACTGTTTTTGCTGTTCTTTGGATCAAATAAATGCAGGCTTGGTGAGCAGAAAAGACATCTTTAAAAAAAAAATAAAAATTCTCACTGTTCAAAGACTGGTAGTGTATATATATTTAGTAACTACATATAAGCAACAAGAAATATGTTACCTAAAATCCACATAGTAGCACGTGTGCAGTATATGACAAGACACCATACATTACTGTAATGCTGTAGTTTATTTTTAATTAAATCAGGATCTTTTTTTTTTGAGAAAGTGATTTTGTTGGAGAGAAAAAAAAAAATATATATATATATATATATATATATATATATATATATATATATATACTGTGCTGTTCAATTTAAGACATTCTTTAATATTCTATATTTCATTACCATAAAAGTAAACATGAAACATTTAAAAACTGACTCATCTGCACAAATCACAAAACATAATCACAGATAAATGATTACCAAATCTATTAGTATTTTCTATGTTTTGCTGGTTAAAAACAAAAGAGGGACAGATGGCTCTGTGATCTGGCTCTATGCCTCGACTTCATCAGGAAGCTGGCCTCCAGTTATAGCGGCCAAGGCATTGGTCACCATCCTCTCCACCATAATCTGTGTGGTCTCCACAGTGTGGGTTCCTAGATGGGGCAGGACGATGACATTTGGAAAGGACAGCAGGGGATGGTCTCTGTATGTAACCAAAATGCATATCATTTATACTACCATGATGAAAAAAACATTTAGGCTTGCAATTTTATTATTGTCCTTATAATTTACTTAAGCAACCTGGGAAGTGGTTCGGGATACGTGACATCTAAAGCAGCAGCTCGTATCATTTTCTTCTGGAGTGCATCCACTAAAGCGTCCTGGTCCACTACCAAGCCTATGGACAAGAAAAGTAGTTCTTAAGCAGGACTGCTACTCTTTAATTGGATTGCTTTGTTCCAGCCTATTACATTACCTCTGCTAATGTTGATAAGGGTGCTATTGGGTTTCATCATGGCAAACTCTTTGGCACCAATCAGTTTGCGCGTCTCAGGCGACAGACTGACCACCACCATGACGAAGTCTGACCTCTGTAACAGCTCCTTCAAGCTTGCACAATATGTGGCCCCAACTGCTCTCTCTTCACTCTCAGGCCTGAACACATAAAACACTGTGAAATTAAATTTAGGTATTACATTTAGCCAATCTAAATCCTGACCACAACCCATAAGGCCTTCTACAGAAGCTTGATAATTAAATATTATCCCAATCAGAGACTAAATGTGACCCTGGACCACAAAACCAGTCATACGGGTCAATGTTTTGAAACTGAGATTTATACATTATCTGAAAGCTGAATAAAGGTTTTTATTGATGTCTGGATTTGTTAGGATAGGACAATATACAGCTATTTGAAAATCTGGAATCTGAGGGTGCAAAAAAAAAAAAAAAAAAAAAACCTGAGGAAAATCACCTTTAAAGTTGTTCAAATTAAATTCTTAGTAATGCATATTACTAATCAAAAATTAAGTTTTGATATATTTATGATAGGAAATTTACAAAATATCTTTATGGAACATGATCTTTACTTAATATCCTAATAATTTTTGGCATAAAAGCATAGATAATTTTGACCCATACAATGTATTTTTGGCTATTGCTACAAATATACCCGTGCAACTTCCTGGTTGTGCGGTCAAGGTCACAAATATGTAACCTGGCTGAAAGGCACCATTTTAATTTTATACTTTATTTTGAAAGGGATAATTGTTGCAATGTGGACAGCATTTGGTCATACCTAATACCTTTCAAAAGTTTGGGATTGGAAAGATTTTTTTTAATGAAAAAAAATATTCAGCAAAAATAGTAATATTGTGAATTTATATTATTTAAAATATCCATTTTCTGTTAGAATATATTTTAAAATGTAATTAAAATGATTTTTAATTTTTTTTTTTTAATTTGCAGAAATCAACAGTTGAGGTCAAAAGTTCACATACACTTTGCAGAATCTGCAAAATATTAATTATTTAACCAAAATAAGAGGGATCATACAAAATGCATGTTATTTTTTATTTAGTACAGACCTGAATAAGACATTTCACATAAAAGATGTTTACATATAGTTGAATTTATTAAAAAAAAAGACCCCGTTCAAAAGTTTACATACATTTGATTCTTTATACTGTATTGTTACCTGGACGTTTGTCCTGAACAGTTAAACTGCCTGCAGTTCTTCAGAAAAATCCTTCAAGTCTCACAAATTCTTTTGTTTTTCATCATTTTTGTGTATTTGAACCCTTTCCAACAATGACTGTATGATTTTGAGATCCATCTTTTCACACTGAGGACAACTGAGGGACTCATATGCAACTATTACAGAAGGTTCAAACGCTCACCGATGCTCCAGAAGGAAAAACAATGCATTAAGAGCCAGGGGTGAAAACTTTTGAACAGAATGAAGATATGTACTTTTTTTTTTTATTATTTTGCCTAAATATCATATTTTTTTTATTTAGTACTGCCCTTCAGAAGCTACAGAAGATACTTACACATTTCCCAAAAGACAAAATAAGTTGAATGTACCCTGATCTTCAAATTAAAAAAAGTTGTCATCTCCCCCGACTCATTTTTATAAATTCAACTATTATACATCTTGTGGATGTTAACGCCTTTTATGTAAAAATATCTTATTCAGGTCAGTATTAAATAAAAAATACCATGTATTTTGTATGATCCCTCATATTTTGGTAAAACAGTTAACATTTTTCAGATTCCGCAATGTAAACTTTTGACCTCAACTGTACATTTAGAATTAGATTCTGCAATGAATAGAAAGTTCAAAAGAACAGGATTTGTTTGTTTTTTTGTTTTTGTTTTTTTTTTGTAACATCTTACTATCTTTACTGTAATTTTGATCAGATTAATGCATATTTGCTGAATAAAAGCCAGTTAAAAACAAAAACAAAAAAGTAATTATTGACCCCTAACTTTTGAGTAGTAGTGACTTTTTCAAATATTACAGAAAACTAATAGTTCACGTATTACTGGAACTGGTAGAAAGCTGTTTAAGAACAATGTGAATATTTAAATCAAAGTCCAACAGATTCACCTTCGATTCCTGTTGTGGTAAAGGATTTTCATTTCAAACCCTTGAGCTCTCTTGGCAATTTTATATCCTATTCTACCCATGCCGATGATTCCCAGGGTGGCCCCGCTAACATCAGTTCCCAGAGAAGACTTTGGAAAATAATCAGACTCCCGGAACTTAGAAAAATTGTGCCCTGCAGAGAAATATAAGAAATTCCCAATGGATTCAGTGAACAATATGATGGAAAGTATAAAAAGGAAACTGCACTTCTCACCTTCAACAATCTTCCTTGCAGATGCCAACATCAAACTCATGCCAATATCTGCAGTAGCGTTATCCACTACACCAGGAGTGTTGGTAACTTTGACTCCAAAGCTATTGATAAGTGGAATATCAAGGTGGTCTACTCCTACTCCACCATTAACAACAGCTTTGAGTTTAGGCAAGGACTGTAACAGGTTTTGGTCAACTTTAATAGCGTCAGGACCCCACACAAACACTGCCTGGATTTTGTCAGCGAAGTCTTCTTTCATCTGTACAAACCTCTCATATGGGATTATAGTGAAGTGTTTCTCGATACAAGGTTCAAAACACTTGTAGATGCCTCCGGGTGCTCCAAGTGTGGTAGCTAATATGCATGGTTTCTCCATAACCTGTGAGAAGATCAGCCCGTGCTAGCGTAAATGAGCAATGACATGTAAACAAAGCAAGAGGCTAATGTGTTCGTCTTTGAACCTCTTGTTTGAAATATTCTTTCTCACCACTTGAGTAACAGACGATCGAAATCTGGATGTTGCCTGAACAAGTCTACTTGTCATGTGCCAAGTGCAACATTGTACTGTATATTCCAGACCTGGTTAATCAAGTACCGATTAAGACCAAAGGTTCTGATTTAAATCGTTATATAACCGTACAGCCCTTTAAGAAAACAAACCTACTTAAAACTCAACAAATCAGCTGTTGTCACGTTTCATAATACGAGAGTTTGATAGTTGCTAGTTAGAGTTTAATAATTTGCTAGTTACTCAATAACCAGAAGGGGGCGTTAGAAGCTCATGAATCGTATTAGTTTCCCATTTCTGTCAGAAGATTTGAGTAGTTGTTTGATGGACATGTGCTTCGGGTTCGTTTTCTATTAATTGTATGATGTCCCCTGTTCACAAGCGTGACAACATCTTAGCGTTGGTATTTTGACCTGTAGTTCATCTTCTATGTTTTGTACAGTCCCTCACATTCACAAATTCTTTGAATGCCATAGTTTATAACACTACAACAGTTAAATCTTGCTGATGAACCAACCATGTAAAAGTGAATTTGCTCAAAAGTTATATTTAAGGCCATAAATTAAATGTTGGAGGCACTGCGGGCTCGGGGCATTGCATTAATTCCATAACCGTTAGTATATGGCTATTAATGGCTGCAGCAGAGCTCCAGCTTTGCCTCCATCTGTTTAAAAATTCACATGTAGAGCTTCAGCAACAGAAATCAACAACCAATAATTCAATAAACGGAAACTCGCAAGTACGTTTTCATTTCCACTAGGCTATAAAGGACACTAAATTTATTTCTGAGCTATGATGTATTGTCTTAACTAACAAAGTGAGTCATAATTTGTTCATTTACTGGATATTTCAGCATTGGCTGGTCTACAGTGATGCCCTGTGGATTTATGCTGAACACCCCAAGTCCATCTGCTATAGTTGACAGTATGCCACAATTAAGGTAGAGTGATTATGCACTGCACACATTGTATAGAGTTCAACATATTAGTTATTGATGACAGTATATAAATAATCCAAAGAAGCTGGATAGTCATAATACCTAATAATACCAACTCTTCAAGTAAACAATGTGTAACTACAGCAGATCAGTCTCTACTAACTTGAACTTGCGTTGTGTCTTTGTATGAAAACTACTTCCTTGAGAGTTTGCTTGGTTTGGCAATCAACCAAAAATCTTTTCTGTTCTGCTGAGCACTTCTCTTCAAAGTCTAGTGCTTCACAATTAGCCTACATCTCTGACTCTGCCCCAGGGACAGGCATGTTTTAAAGTGATGAATTGATTCTCCTGCCAGCAGGGTGGCCCATTATTAGTGGTGAATTACAGCATTCATAGTCTACTTAAAACCCTATTTTTTTAGAACAAAATGGGAGAAAATACCGGACAAGCTCTTGTTTTGCAGACTTTAACAGGCTCATGTGATTTAACAAAATTTAAGGGTACTACAATGTTCCTCTTTTTTAAACTCAATGGACAAGTCCATTTAAGCAGCTTCATGAATTCCAGTGCATCCTAATGGTTTCAGTGACTGTTATCTCACTTCAAAAGTCCAGAAGTATGACAATATAAAATACATTTTAAAAATGTTTGTCTCTAGAGGTTCTTTGTACAGCGGTTAAATCATTTGTATCCCAAAACGACTACCAACTTCTTTCAGTTTGCTTTTCCTGTCTTTGGCATTTACAACTCCAGCCAAAATCTGTGGCGTAATGAAATGGGCACTTGTGCTGTGATATGCCCCCGATACTTCTTGAGGTTATTTTTAACGCTGCTCCAATTAAAGAGGCCTATCTGCCCTCAGGCTCAGGCTGAATGATAGCGTTACTCCTAGAAGAAAGACAAAGAACAGACTTCAGCAGATCTTTAGCCACACAATCACAGGAATATCCCATCTTGCATCTTTTTTCCAGATTTTTTTTTTTTTTAATATAATTCTAACCAATATATTTCTGGAACTTGAACTCAGCATCAGCCTGTACGTTTTTCCTAAGCATTATGGAAACGACATATTCACCCAACCAATAAAGAAATATTCAAATCGTCTAATATTCTCTCTAATTCTAATATATCTAATATTTTCTGCTCAATTTTCTACAGCTCTGTGTTATTTTTGTAACTCTGCGGCACATTGTTGACTCTTCTGTGATAAATTGCTTGTAATTGCCCCGTCATTCTCTTTTGCAAGTGACTGCTAAATGAATCAATGTCATTTTAAATTAACTTGTTAAAAAACTGAATATGACGCCTTAGTTTTTTTGCAGCAATTCTCACCGAAATGAATGACACTCATAACATTTCACATGTTGAATACCCCATCAGTTTTATCGCCATATACTGGGATTGCTGATCAGGGTGTTTATTTTTAGAAATAATCCCTGGATTATCACAGAGAGGGGTTTGCTATAATCCTTAAAGACTCCTTGATTTCACCAACATTGGCATAGTGCAATGCATTCTGGGTTGATGGTTTCCAAAACTAGCGACTGTTATCATTTTATTCAATGCAATGTATAGGCGATAATGTATAGGTTTGCATGTGAACTGTGTCCACATTTTATAAACTTGCATGTAAATTGTATGTCATTATCCACATTTTGTATCATTTTAGTTAAAAACAATTTGTAACGCCAATTTGAGACTTGCAAACTGATATTGCATTTTTGACTCTTGATCAAGATGCATGAAAGTGATTACATTTTTTATTGTTTGCAAAACGGTGACAGTGTTCTAATGCCATTTATGATCATGTGAATCGCCTAAGCTTCATGACAACACGTAAAAGAGTTCAAAAGTGTTTATTTTGTGCACACATTGCACCTGTGGGATAAAAAGCCCGTTCTTTTTAGTCTTTTTCATGCATCTTTGCACCTTCTTGCAATCAGTGATTATAACTGGCAGCTAAGTCAAAAATACTCCGTGATTAGATTTAAAATTTAGATGTCTAAAATAGGTTAAAAGCCCAGATTCGTGCAATGTTTGGCGACAGGCTTTTCAAATGTACCGCTAAACGTGCTGATGGTGAGTGATAGGACGGAGCCTCCTATGAAAGACGCCACTAGGTCGCAGTAACATCGGTGGCATTGAGTTCACACAATATGAGGGAGCACAGCGGCAGCCAAAACCCAACTCTAGATTTTCCAAATTGGTGTGTTTGACTGTTTTGCACTCGCATAATGTAACAATAAACGCTACATTACAACCTACGCGCATGGAAGCCAGAAGCTGGCTTTTATTTTGACTGCAAGAATGTGGTGCGGGGAGCCCTGACAATACGCCGTTTAGCTTTCAAATGGAAGATTGGCTACTCCAGATCATTTCGGTGGATATGTTGCCGTTGTTTTTCTTACACAGACCCTGTCTAATCGCAATGGATCTTCGGATTTGGATTCTTTTACCTCTTTCGTGTATTGAGCTGTGAAAAGGAGACAGGCTACGCCGATCGACCAGGATACAACATTCTCAGCCTACCTCGACATTTTGCTACCAGGGATTTAAATAATCACGTGCTACAACAACGGAAAGATTTTGTTCTCTATAATCAGAATTGATGTGGCCGTCTGACCTTTAATGAATTCAATCTGGAGGGCAAAATGAGTAGGGAAAGGCCGAAGAGAAATATCATTCAAAAGAAATTTGTAAGTGCAAATTTGACGTTTAATCCGTTGCGTGACCATCGAATTCAGTGGCAGCTGCCTCTTAATTTGCATTAATCACATCGCTGTTGTCCCCCGTTTCAAGTTATCATCAGGTTTGTGACAGAATTAGGTCAGATGTTATGAACGACCAGTCCATGAACCATCTTCTGTTTGAATTAGAGGTTAAGGACAGACTGGCCGATCCGTATCTTGCTGCTGACCCAAATAATGCATCGGGCTTTCGAAGTGTACCTTGTTTCCGGTGTTTGTGACATGTTACGATGTTGATTTCCACTGTCACTTTTGTCATGTAGTTGCTTCTGTCGATGTAGACGACCGTCTAGCGACACTATTGCGTGGTCAGTTTGTGGTCGTGTGTGTGTGTTTGCGGTCATCATTCTGTGTGTGTGTGTAGGTTGGTTTTTCAATGTCACGAGAACTTAGCTTGTCAAATCGTGGGCAGATGCTTGTATTGTGGTAAAGGATGAGGTAGTTTACAGCCTGTCTCCGACCTCCCACTGGTTAGATGGTGTAAGCAGACTGACCTCTTTATTATATATACATAAGATGCATGCTAAAACTGTCCCTCCTATCCCTCCTTCTGTCACTTTATCAATTGCGTGTTTTAGTCCAATTAAGTAATCGAGTCACGAATGATCTAACTCATCTCCTAGTGAGGTATTAGAGTTATTGTCTAAATAATCCTGACCATTGGCATCAAACCAGAGGTGTTATAGTTCACTAAAACATAATCTGTAGTTACATGAAATAAAATAAACGTTAACTGAAACAAGGTGCTTGTTTACTATAAAGAGAAATATCATATCATAATATAGATAAAAATGCTATTATTTTCAGCTAGTTCCCAAGGCAACATTTCTCGTTTTCATTTAGTTTAACTTGAATAAAACTCTATAGACATATGAAAAACTCAACAAAGCTAAAACAAAAATGGAAAATATAAAAATAAGAATGAATTCAAAAGTATAATAGTATGTCAGTGACACTAAAATAATATTAGATAACTAAAAATTCTTAATTTCATGTTCACGTGCAACATTTCCTTTGTGAATGGCAAATTTTAATAGTTTAATTTGTGTTTTTAGGAATAAATGAGAAATTGTCTAGACGTTGAAGACTTAAAGTTGTCAACCTTTTACCTTCAAGGCCTCTTTTGTCTGACAATATCTGAAGCCCCTCCTCAATAGTATATCCTTTATAAAATACGACTTCTATAAGTATAGAAATTAAAATACCTCATTCAGGTTTTTCAAGATGAATGGTAATCATTAAAACAACTGGAAACCTTGATTCTTCAAAAAAGAACAGCTGTTGAGGCAGTGAATCAAAAATACAACATATCTTTATTTTAATGTTATTTTGCCATATTGTAAATACTTTTAAGTCACCTTGAGGTCCCCTTGGAAGCTTTCTGCTGCCCCCTAGTGTGTCCCAGACCCCTGATAGAGAACTACTAATCTACATCCCTTAATCTGGGAAACATTATAACACATCTTGGGCGTAATTAAACAGGCTCCAGGACCAAATGCTAACATACGTTTCTAGATTTAAAAGCAGCTTCCAGCAATAAAGAAAGAATGAAATGGAATAACAGCTGAGAATTAAAATGTATGATTTGTTAGTTCTTTAAGGGTTACAATTTGATTCAGTCGCTGTCTGATGTCTTTGTTTACATTGATTCTCTGATGTTTAATTGCCACATGGCTTGAAGTACAAGCTCTGAACATTGGGTTTGGTTGTATGAGGCTGGGAACGATCCGTTTAAAGATGATGGATTCTTTGTATGGTGCTCTCAGCTTTGGCTTCAGTTGGTATTCGCTGTAATTCATTGCAATCCTGTGGATCAAATACAGCTGTCGCTTAGATGTTTAGATATGTGACGGCACTTGCCCAAACACACTTACAACACTTCATGCTGAAATCAATCAGAGTTCAACATGAAGGTAATTTTAGGAATAAACCTCAACTGTTTTTGAAAACGCAAAGCTGTGAATATAAATAGCACATTGTGCATATTGAGTCTGAGAATGTTTTACATTCTTTCTTCTCTCTTGCCAAACCGGATATGGTTGGTTATTAAATCAACAGAGGGATCAAGCGATTTCTGATTATGACTGGATGAATCAGCAGCAAAGTTGATATGTCGCTTTCCATCGTAAACCAGTCTATGTTTACACAGTACCTCCTCTGTTACAGTTCCCATTATGCTGTTTGATCTCATTTTTTCTGTTTAAGAATATTACACAATGTCGTTCAGGATTAGACGAGGTTACGGCACACATTATTACTGAGGATTATTGTAACATTATTGAAGTGTAGTGTAAATGAACAGGCTGCAGAAATGAGGAAGGCCTTAAGAAATCGCGTTTCACGCTTTCTCCCGAGCACCATATGTGAAAACAAATCTATTTAATGTGACAACATCAGAGCAGAAATTGGCAGATATATATCGCTCTGTGTTTACAGTGAGCACATACCCGCCGCACATGCCAGAGATGGCCATCTAAACTGGAAGCTCTTGTGTCCCACACATTTTCTTTGGCCTCAGCAGTCAGAGATATCTGATATACGTTTAGCTCCTTTAGACTCATCCTTGGCATCAGTTTGCTTCACACAGTAACAGACAGTTAAAACCCGTGCTTCACTGACCCAGTTTAGGTAGTGCTACATTTACAAACACCAGAAGACTAATACATTTAAAGTGTTCCTTTACGCATTTCTTTTATTTTTTTCATCTACAAAACGTTGATTGTTATTGCAAATCTTGAATTACTGGTTCAGTGCGGTTGCTTAACAGATAAGAAACAAGTCTGGTAACTCCATAATTGTAGGTTTAATCCTAAATAAGGGTGATGATAATCTATAATCTTTATTTTAATTTCTGATTTATTTCATTCTCACTTTAAACTTTTGGCCCTCATTCCCAATGGGTCTTTAATTTCATCACAATCTGTTTTCAGTCACTGGACTGGTTTATAAGTCTCAGTGCAGTTTGAGGGTTTTGGTCTGCGTTTGTATGATATATGATTGCTAATGTGGTTTGAAATATAAGGCCTGGGGAAATACTTGGTCACACTTTATATTACAGTGCTCATTCTACTGTGTATTTACATAAGTAATGAATAATACTAATGGACTACATGCACTTGCTATGTAATTATTTTGTAGAGCTGACTGTTATTCTATTAATTATAGTAACGTGCTTACATGAGATGCTGGCACTGTAAAAATAAGTGTTAAATAAGGTCAGATTGGTGCTATAACCTACCTGATTTTATGGCGAAAACGTGGGAATGTGGGAACGTGAAATAAGTACCAATAATTACGTATCTCTGCAGTTTCCAACAAAAAAAGAACACTAGAGGTGGTAAAACAGCAATCACCTTAATCATTTTCATACACAGTTATGATTACAGCTCCATATGTTTCACTTTATGGTCGAATTCTGACCCTCGCCAGATTACTACCTAGTATTGGTAGGTTTAGGGTTAGGTGTGGGGTCAGGATTAGGCAGTCATTTCAACGAGAGGGTTAATAATTTGGCAAGGGGTTGAAAATGGGCACAACACCGAAGGTAACAAGCTTGCTCGGTAGCTCAGCCAGCATGGAATTGGAATTAGCATGTGTAATCCATGGGTGCGAATTCTGTGAAAAACATGATTTACGTTGAGAAAGCTAAAAGATGAGCGATCGAACAACAAGCTAAATCGGCATGCTTGCAATTGCGTTTTTATGTCACATTCGCATTTGTTCATACTATCAGGTAGGTTTAGGTGTAGTGCAGATGGTACGTTCAACTGCAGTGACGCGTAGAAAACCAACGTCACATAAAACATATCATATGTACGTTCATCTGTTCTGGGGAGAAAGATGAACGCTCTTTTAGCGACACTCAGTGGACATTTCACATCGAATGTGTTACAAAACGTACATGACGCTACGTATTTCATGTCTTGCAAAAAAGTTCCCGCAGGTATGTTTTCATAATATCAGGGTGGCTATAACAGTAACAAGCTATTCTTTTTTAGTAGTCAACTTTTAAAGGAAAAGTTCACATCCAGAACAAAAATTTACGGATAATTTACTCACCCCCTTGTGATCTAAGATGTTGATGTCTGTCTGTCTTCAGTCGTAAATAAATTGTTTTTTGAGGAAAACATTTCAGGATTTCTCTCCATATGGTGGACTTCTATGGTGCCTGCGAGTTCGAACTTCCAAATGCAGTTTAAATTCAGCTTCAAAGGACTTTTCATGATCCCAGCTGAGGAAGAAGGGTCTTATCTAGCGAAACGATTGGTTATTTTCTAAAAAATTGACAATTTATATACTTTTTAACAGTTCAAGACAGTTAGGGTAGGGTCATCTCATTTTCTCCTCCAACTTTAAAATCATCCTACGTCGCTGCAGAAATACCAACCCAGTGTTTACAAAGTGATCGTGCAAAGAAGATCAAACGCCCTTTACAAAGAAAGGTAAAACAGTGATTTTGAATTCGGAGAAGAAAATGAGATGTTTTTTGACCTACCCTAACCATCTTGAACTGGAATACAAAGAGCACATGCAGAGCTAGTCAAGACGAGCATTTGAGGTTAAAAAGTATATAATTTGTAATTTTTTTGGAAAATAACCAATCGTTTCGCTAGATAAGACCCTTCTTCCTCAACTGAGATCGTTCAAATAGAAGTCCATTACAATGAGACAAATCCTGAAATGTTTTCCTCAAAAAACATAATTTCTTTGCGACTGAAGAAAGAAAGACATTAATATCTTCGATGACAAGGGGGTGAGTACATTATCTGTAAATTTTTGTTCTGGAAATGAACTTCTCCTTTGAATTTTTCGGATCATCAGTCATCAAAGCTTGGTAAATATTGGTCACAGACATGAACATTTACATGAAGATAATTACTCACTAAAAAACTCCCACAGATCATGTTTTCAGACCATTTTAAGTTTTATTTTGACATAAAGTGTGAGGTGTTCAGTTACTTTTTTAAATTAGTCTTCCCATTAATGCCATTATATTGTTCACTTAGATTGATTCGGGAATCAGAACGTGCACGAGAGGTGAGATTTATCGAATGAACCAATCACAGCCAATCATAACCAGTCATATCCACTCATATTGCAATTGCCTCTTGTGACTTTCCCCCAATCACCCCCACCAAACTCACTGCACACTTTAGGGGGCCTGTTAAAACTCAGTGGGCTCAGGGGAGGCGAGAAAGACACATGATCCCGCTGTAAATTTACCTGCTGGTGTCACTGTTGGACAATGTTTTTTTTTTTTTTTTTTTTTTTTTTTGGAAAAACTAGTAATTTATACACGTTTTATTTTTGTACTATAAATTTTTTCCTCAAGTATTTTGAGGAAACACTGCCTCCCTTGCCTCCTCAGAGGAAACGCCCCTGATATATGTATAAAAAGCTCATATGCAACGTGAATCTTTGAGTTAATAAATAAGCAAAAGAAAATGATTAATATCGCTTGTGCCTCATTGCGTTTTATCTGTGTAATGAAATTTTGTGGCTGTGTTACAACTCTCAAATAAAACAAAGGATGATGTAAAAACTGCAGGCAGCTTGTAATGGCTGCTTCATCCCTCCGTCTCAGACGTGTCCAGCTGTGCACTAATTGATGCAGTCATCCCAAACTCCAAGGAGACATATTGTATCAGAACTGGCTTGCTAAATTGGGTATAGTTATTGCTGTGATGTTATTATCAAGAGATGTTTTTTTTTTTTTTTTTTTTATCAAGAAATGTGTCTGGCTTTTATTGATTAAACGGCTTTTTAATATGTTTTTTTGAGAGATAATACTCTTAGATGTCGTAAATAGCAATTAGGCTTCAGTAAAACTTAGATAACCACATTTTGCAGCATATCCTGGCTTCTAGTATGTGTTTCAGAATACTTCAAATACCAGTACCCTTAAAGCCAAGGGGATTCAGTTTGTTTGCCGCTGCACAGCATTCTTCGCTTAAAAGTAATAGCTTTACACTTCACTTAATGTTCTTGAATGAAAGAAACATGGGTGAAAATCAGTGCACCAGCGTCTGTTGTCTCTTGAGACTTCATACTACTGTCATGCATGGTATTAGATCACTGAGTTTTAAATTAGGTTTAATTCATCCAACTACAAGCATATTGTTTAATGCTGCTCGTGAGTATGGAGATAGAGGGAGAGGAAGGTGCATATGGTAAAGCGGCCAGGTTTGCCACTGGCATTCTCCTGTTGTCATGGCAGGAGAAAAGATTGTCTATGGGTGGGTCTGTGCTTCCTTGGCTCCGTCTGCAGCAATCTGTCTTCACAGCTAGGTGAATGTGTAGAGAGTGCTGTCACTGGAAACAAAGTGTCCTTGATAAGCAAACCTATAGGATGCAGCGCTACAAACAGGCTTGTGGGAACTCCCCTGAGCATTGAGTCCTTTGTGTTTGAACAGTCAGTGAGGATTGTGTGCCACAGCGCTGAACCTGGGAGGACCAAAACATTTATTTGCAATGCAAGCATGAAGATCAGCAGCTCTGTTATTCTTCATGCACTTTTGGCGAGAATTTGTAATGTGTTGTTCATTATTTTTTATGAGGACCGTATGTGCTTTAATAAAGCAAAGATTTTTGGAGATGCAAATGCATCGTTTTGAGGAAATGTGTGTTTGTCATTCTGTGGTGGTTTTGCTAGTAAATTTTCCTGAAATGTTGGTGCAGTTTGTTGAAATTCTGTCTAATAAAGATAAGTTGAGAATTATTTTCATGTTGCATCCAATAACTGACAGGAAAAAAGGATCCACACTAGGGCAGATTTTTTAACATGATGATCGTGGCCTCAAAAATTCACAATAACAATATATTGTGATATCTATAGAAGTCTTTAAAAAACAGTAATAATTAATAAATCATGCTATCAGTTAAATTAATCTTTTTTGACCAATGAAAATGCCATACCTGAGAAATAGCTGATATTATTAAAGGAGAAGTTCAGTGCCAGAACAGAAATTTACAGATAATTTACAAACATTTTTCTCCATATAATGGACTGATATGGTGCTCACAAGTTCGAACTTCCAAAATGCAGTTTAAATGCAGCTTCAAAGGGCTCTAAATGATCCCAGCTGAGGAAGAAGGGTCTTATCTAGCGAACCGATTGGTTATTTTCTAAAAAAATTGACAATTTATATACTTTTTAACCTCAAATGCTTGTCTCTGTGTATTCCAGCTCAAGACAGTTAGGGTATGTCGAAAAACTCCCATCTTATTTTTTCCTCCAACTTCAAAATTCTACATCGCTGCAGAAGCACCGACCCAGTGTTTAACAACGTGAACGTACAGAGAAGATCAAACACCCTTTACAAAAAAGGTGAAACAGCGATGTAGGACAAGTTTTTCAGCATACCCTAAATGCCTTGAACCGGAATACACAGTGTTCAGCAGAGCTAGACAAGATGAGCATTTGAGGTTAAAAAGTATATAAATTATTATAAATTGATTTTTTTTTTTTTTCTGGAAAATTACCATTTTGCTTTGAAGCTGCATTGAAACTGCATTTTGGAAGTTCAAACACCATAGACGTCCACTATATGGGGAGATATCCTGAAATGTTTTCCTCAAAAAACATAATTTCTTTTAAACTGAAGAAAGAAAGACATGAACATCTTGGATGATAAGGGGGTGAGTACATTATCTGTAAATGTTTGTTTTGGAAGTGAACCAATCCTTTAATCTATATTATATTGTTAAAATGATTTTTCGAAGTTGTAAATAGAGTTGTAAAAAGTTGTAAATTATTAACCCTTTAACTGTCACTCCCATTTTTGAACACAGACATGAAAATGCACTATCCAGACTTAAATTGTTATAATTCATGAATGAAAACATTTTGTAATATGATTTTAATGTACATTTTCTGTGGTAATGCAATGTCTGATTTAAAAATGCCTTTCAAAGAATTAATTTTGAGATTTTAATTTTGAACTGATATATCATTCCTTATGATTTCTAAAAAGGCAACGAAGAAAGTCTTTTGTGACAAAGGTCAGAACTCATGTTATGATGTAGATTTTTTTAAGTTGCACTCTTGACATATGTTAATCTATTACTTTTCCTACATAATTTGTAACAAAAAATATGGTAAAATATCTATTTAGGAGTCTTAGACCTTTCCAACGATGTATAGTTTGTCATGATTAGATTAGGATTTATTTGTAATATGGTGAAGTAAACTTAGTGAATATGGTTTAGTAACTTGACAGTTAAAAGGTTAATTACTCACCCTCATGTCGTTTCAAACTCGTAAGACCTTTGTTCACCTTCAAAACACAGATTAAGATATTTTATTAAATATGTCAGTTTTCTAAACCCTGAAAGTATTCACATAGTTTCCTAAAATTACGGTCGAACCACTGATGTCACATGGACTATTTTAACAATGTCCTTACTACCTTTCTAGGTCTTGCACGTATCAGTTGTGTTGCTTTCTATGCAGAGTCAGAAAGCGCTTAAATTTCATCAAAAATATCTTAATTTGTGTTTTGAAGTTGAACGATGGTCTTAAGGGTTTGGAACGATATGAGGGCGAGTAATTAATGACAGAATTTTAATTTTTGGGTGAACCATCCCTTTAATTAATTTTTATGCACAACTGAATACACACAGCAACCCACTCCAGCAAGCACATTTACTTGAAAGGGTGTTTAAAGAGTTAAACCATTGCAATTATTTATTACTATCCCTGCAAATTAGTGCTAGATGATTGGGAGAAAAAATACAATTTCAAATATGCAGCAACAATTAAATGTCCATTATTTAAAGGAGAAGTCCACTTCTAAACAAAGATTTACAGAAAATTTACTCACCTCCTTGTCATCCAAGATGTTCATGTTTTTCATTATTCAGTCGTAAAGAAAGTATGTTTTTTTGAGGAAAACATTTCAGCATTTTTCGACTGATATGGTGCCCCGATTTTGAACTTCCAAAATGCAGTTTAAATGCGGCTAAAAACGATCCCAAATGCGGTTGTAAACGATCCCAGCCGATGAAGAAGGGTCTTATCTAGCGAAACGATCGATTATTTACATTTAAAAAAGTACAATTTAAATACTTTTTATTCTCGAATTGTCTTTCACTCCCTGAACTCTGTATTCTGACTCAAGACAGTTAGGGTATGTTGAAAAACAGTCGTATTTTCTCCCTCAACTTCAAAAATCATTTCAAAATCATCCTACATCACTGCAGAAGTACTGACCCAGTCTTTGCAAAGTGAACATGCAAAGAAGATCAAACACCCTTAACAAAAAAGGTAAAACAGTGATATAGGACGATTTTAAAGTCGAGGGAGAACATGAGATGGGAGTTTTTCGACATACCCTAACTGTCATGAACCGGAACAAAAACAGTCCAGGCAGAGTAAGACAAGACGAGCGTTTGACATTAAAAAGTATATAAATTGTATTATTTTTATGAAAATAACTGATCGTTACGCTAGATAAGACCCTTCTTTCTCGACTGGGATTGTTTACAACCGCATTTGGGATTGTTTGAAGCTGCATTTTAACTGCATTTTGGAAGTTCAAAATCGGGGCTCCATATCAGTCCATTATATGGAGAAAAATGCTGAAATGTTTTCCTCAAAAAAACATAATTTCTTTATGACTGTAGAAAGGCATGAACATCTTGGATGACAAGGGGGTGAGTACATTATATGTGAATCTTTGTTTTGGAAGTGGACTGCTCCTTTAATAAATATCCAATATCTACCTATAAATTAAAATAATATAGATAGATATTCTCCGATAACCAGTACAGCGCAGATATGTCATGCAGTCCCTGTAAATAGATTTTTCAGTTCCATGTTGCTTTTCAGAAATGTTTCATCCTGTCACCGGAGTAGTTGATTTTTCTCTTGTGAATGTAGTGGATGTGTGACACTGAGGGATGTTGAAAGGATTATTTGAGAAGCTTATGCCAGTCATCATTTACAATCGATTGCCAGCTTGTGCTGTGCTGATAGGCCGGTTTTAACATCAGGTTTGTTAGCCTTGGGTAAATAATAGATCCGTTTTTTTTCTTTCATGCCAGCTTGCTTTTGTTAACATTAGTAGTAAGTCAGCTGTGTGTGTGTGAGTGGCCAGTGACTGGTCTGAGACAGATGGGTAGCAAGGTCAGATTTGATATGTTGGCAGGCTGGCCCACAGCCCGTCTGCTCCTGCTGCCCTGTTTAAATTTGATCTGAGTGAAGCAGACCCAACTATCGTTGGCGAGCTCTGTCTCAATCAGTGTTTGTGCAAAACTTTAGAGCTTTAGGTAAAAAATAAAGATGAAAGCTTTTCCCATAATTTTGCTGATTATAATGCAAGTTGCTTTTGGATTCAAGCTGTTGAAATCCATAAGGGAGCAATTTACTCATTAAAGCCATCGTGTTTAATAAAAGCCATTTGACAAGTTATCTGTATGCGAATCAAACCCACACACTAGAATTAAACAAGCTTCAGTCTGCAGCCTATTATTCTGCCATTATTGCTCTGACTTTGTCCTCTGTTGTTTGTTTTTTGCTCTTTGTTGCTGTTACTTGATCTCTGGATTATAGACTCCAAATGTAAACATGTAAAAAGTCCACAAATTCAACCGATATATGTCGCTAGCATGAAAGATCTGCATTGTGCTTATGATGACAGACTTATCCTCATGACTTCAGACACAATACACCTTTATCAATAATTGACAGGGTTGCTGGCAGCGTAATAAAAACCAGCACACGGTTTAGAGACGTGTGGTGAGAGATGCTGGTGTAATTGTAAGAGCTGCTCGGAGCTACGTGCACAAATAGCAAACTGATGCAGTTAAAAGGCAGATGCATATGAGGCCGTTATCACAGAGGAACTGGTTTTGACAGTTAAATGAGCAACATGAATCTTGTGTTTAATTGATTTAGGAGATCCTGGGCTCATGTGCTGTCTGTGATTCCTGTATTGATAAGATCTTACCTTAAATGGAAATGGAAATTCTATACTGTATATTAGTTCATAGTGTGTATTATTGGGATAAATGAGTTTGTTTAGTGATAACAGAGGAGTCACATTGTTTTCTTTGTGTGTGTCAGGCTGTCTTGATCAAATAATAGACCAGGATATCCTAGAATCATTCACTTAAAGGCATAGGTCACCCAAAAATGAAAATTACTCACCCTTTAGCCATCCTAGGTGTATACGACTTTCTGCTTTCAGTCAAGCTTTATAATAGCAGTGAATGGCTGTTGAGATTTTGAAGTCCAATGAAGTGCATAAATCCATCATAAAAAGTGCTCCACATGGCTCCAGAAGGTTAATAAAGGCCTTCTGAAGCGAATCAATGTATTTATGTAAGAAAAATAGTCATATTTAAACTTTCATAAGCCATAATCTCTAGCTTTGTTAACTGTCATACACGTGTTCAGGAGAGAATGTTGTTTTAGCAGATGATGTTGGATGTAGGTGTAGTGTAAACTCTAAAAAAAAACAAAACAAACAAAAAAAAAAACCTCTACAAATTGATTTTAAATCAATTTTTAAACAATCAGACATTTTTCTTTACAAATCCTCATTTTGTACTTCTAATTCGTGACTGGTGTTTTGTTTTGCTCTTTCCACTGTGCTTCTGTGTTCGTCACTGCGTTCGTGTCCTACATCATCCGTTGGAACGCCACTCTCTCATGACCGTGCATACGAAAGTTCGCAGAAGCTACAGATTTTAATTATGAATATTTTTCTTATACAAATGCATCAGTTCGCTTCAGAAGACCTTTATTAACCTCCCGAAGCTGTTTATAGTACTTTTTATGATGAATGGATACACTTTATTGCACTTTTATTAGACTATTGAATTTCAAAAGCCATTCACTGCCATTAGAAAGCTTGGAAGGGCCAAGACATTTTTAAAATAGCTCAGATTACATTTGTCTAAAAGCAGAAAGTCATGTACACCTAGGATGGCTTGAGCGTGAGTAAATCATGGGGTAATTTTTATTTTTGGCTGAACTATACCTTTTACTGTCAATTTCCAAAAATCAAGCAAGCAAATTGCATTTGGAATTGGCAACAGACATTGTGCTGGCATAAAATCAGTGAATTTGGCTATAAATCCAAAGTGCTTCTGTCCTCTAGGCTTTGTGCTTTAAATCTGGTGTGATATTGATCCCTTTATCAATCTTAACACTGAAGGAGAATAACATTCATAATATTCATATTTGAGTGTATATTACATATTTTATACACTATAATATGAATTTTTTTTGTGAAAGAAATACTTTTATTTGACTTTTTATCAAGTGACAGTAAAGACTTTTACATTGTTACTAAAGATTTCTGTTTCAAATAAATGCCATGCTAATATAATAAAATTGCAATAATATTTACAATACTGCTGTTTTAACTGATCTAATAAATTGGTGAGCATAAGAGACTTATTTGAAAAAAAGTAAAAAAATAAAATAAAATCTTACCAACCCCAAACTTTTCAACAGCAATATATGAATATATTTATTTTCCTGACAGATAATATTACCGAATGTGGTATCCTGTCAGCAATAACCCGTCGGTTAAACTGTTTAAGCAAATACTACGGCTGCATTCGAAAGCTCTAAAATGCTGCCTTCGGAGGCAGCATTCCAAGGCAGGAAGGCATCAAGGCACGTCCGAATTCTAATTCTGCTTCACTTCCTGTCTCCGGAGGTACCTTCTTCTGATGGAATTTTGAAGGCAGCATAGATGTATCCTTCGCTGCCTTCGATTTCCCATAATCCTGTGCGTGTGCGTCATATAGGCTATATAAATAAAGATATTCTGGTGAAATTAAACTTTATATAATAGATGAGATCTTCACCATGATATACTTTATGAATAGTAATAGTGTAAAGCATAATAAATAATATTGTTTGTAATAATAGTATTTAATAAAATGTTAAAAGGGTTCAAATGAGTAGTGAATAAGAATAATATTTACAATATACTACCGATAATAACGAAACAGCCACTAATAACAATGATATGGAACATAAGGAACAATATTTATGAGGCAGTTCTTGTCAGATTTCATTGGGGATTTCAAATTTAATCGTGCTAGGTGAACAGTTTTGGAGAATTTGATGTTGCCTAATTCAAAAAGATAGGAGCTGCACTTGCCTGCCGGAGAGGCGTTTCAAAGATGGCTACTGAGTGAAATGACTTGCCTTAGGGGCCGTTCACATATCGCGCCGAAAAACGCGTGGAAAACACTAGGCGCGCCGATTTTTCCTCCTTACCAAAGCGCTCTGGTGCTTGCGCTCCCGTGGCGTCTGCCGTTGCTAAGCAACCATGACCTGCACTCTCAATGAAGACGCGGAAGTTTCATCAAAGGACAAAAATCACTTGCTGTAGCTCTGCTACTAAATTTATTTAAAAATGCACAGCTATGATCAGCTGTTTCTCCATCTTGGCTGAGCTTTCAATGTTGTTACGGGAAAGGATGAAGCTAATTGGTTGAATCTTGTCACATGACCCGCGGTACGCTTGCGGCATTCTGAAAAGTTGAGATGTTTTCAACTCGATGCGACGCGGACGCGTCTGAAAAAACCGAGCGCGTCGCGACCACGTCGCTTCCGTTTTAAGCGCGGCTACGGCGCGTCTACATTTGGGATAACGAACTTGAGCGCGCAAAAGACGCGATATGTGAACGGCCCCTAAGGGACTTTGGTTTAAGTACCACCGATGCAGTGTTGCCAGATATTGCTATTAAAACAAACAAAAACGAAAAATATTTTAAAAAAACCCCAAAACTACTTACATTTTTTGTAAATAAGATAAAATAAATATATCGCTAACCTTAAACTGAAACTTCCCACTTTATTCACTTTCTAAAGTGGAAAATTAAGTGGAAAAAACAAGTCTGCAGATGTTTACAATAGGTGGATTTGGCAACACGGCCGCGTCCTCACTCACAACTCTTTCAGGCTCTAAGGCAGTGGTGCCCAAACTCGGTCCTGGAGGGCCGGTGTCCTGCAGAGTTTGGCTCTAACTTGCCTCAACACACCTGCTGGGAAGTTACTAGTGTGCCTAGTAAGAGCTTGATTAGCTGGTTCAGGTGTGTCTAATTGGGGTTGGAGCTAAACTCTGCAGGGCACCGGCCCTCCAGGACCGAGTTTGGGCACCCCTGCTCTAAGGTAATATAATTCTGGGACAATGTCTTCACGTTAAATCGTACTTTTATTTTGACGGCTTGCCGTAACTACCTTTACAGTTCTGTGTGTATAAGATATGACGCTAGTTTTACTCAAATGGAACGGTCAAATACTCTGACTGTCAGAGCAGTTCTGGAGATGTTGTTCATGTATTTATGTCCTCATTTAGTGAGACGACAGGCGCTGAAGTCACCGCGAGCGTTACGCGCGTTTCAGTTTAGTAAACAAAGCCGCGCGTATGCGCCACTCATTAATACAGAGACATGCAGAATTCATATTTAAATGTTATTTTTGCTTAATATTGAAATGTTAATTTTGGCTTAATATTTACAGATACTAGTCCATATCGATTGATTTAAGTGTAATGACCTACTTTTGAAAAATTCATCCAAACTTTGACAAATGCCGTGACATTCCGCGTTATTCAGTAAATTCTGTTTTTATGACTGAATTCCGCGATTCAGTCTGCGTTTTCTGCATCGCGGAAATTATAGGGCCCTATTTACCTCATAGCTGGCTGTGAGTAGCTTAATGTTTATGCAGTGTTTAAACAACTGGTTTAAAATGGTTTAAGTACAGATGAGATTTTTGGGGTTTGTGTATAAGAAGAGAAGCATTTCCTTTTCTCTCTGGCATTCTATTGATAGTGGCTTCCACTTTCTAGTGGCTCTTTTTGTGGGACCCCACTTGCATAATCTCATAAATAATACAGCTTGGCTCTCGCTCATGAAATGTCATATCGTTTTGAGTTCACCCTGACAGGGACTTTCACATGACCGCCACAATAGACCTGTGGAGGACTGTCTCCATGGTGACTAGAAGATCCCTAGAGAGTGCCACTTTCTTCGTGTGCCATGGGGAGGCCCTAAGCTGGGGTCAAGCACTTCACATCGTCCTAATCATCTCAAGTATTTCACATCGCCATCACTGGGGGGAGGGCAGCATGATTACGGTTCTTGCTCTCAGGATCAGTTTGTTAAAATAAGGCGCATTTGCAGTAATAATAATACATCTCGTATGTAAGATATCAAATCTGGCTTCATGAAAGTGCCAAATGTAGTTGCATTCCTCTGTGTTTGGCCTCTGGCGTCTAATGCTGTAAAACTGCTTTCAGAGGGCTGACTCACTTCAACTTCAATGCAGGAAATTGGGTGAATGTGAGCCGTCCACAGGGTTACGTCACTTTTTGTTTCTTTTGTTTACCTCACCTTTCTTGAACCACATTTAATGTGAACTATTTGTAACCCTGGACCACAAAACCAGTCATAAGGGTCAATTTTTGGAAATTGAGATTTATACATCATCTGAGCGCTGAATAAAGTAGCTTTCCATTGATGTATGGAATTGTTAGGATAGGACAATATTTGACTGAGATACAACTATTTGAGAATCTGGAATCTGAGGGTGCAAAAAAAAATCTCCTTTAAAGTTGTCCAAATGAAGTTCTTAGCAATACATATTACTAATCAAAAATTAGGTTTTGATATATTTACGGTAGGAAATTTACAAAATATCTCCATGCAACATGAACTTAACTTAATATCCTAATGATTTTTGACATAAAAGAAAAATCAATAATTTTGACTCAAACAATGTATTACAAGTACTACAAATATACCAGTGCTACTTAAGTCTGGTTTTGTGGTCCAGGGGCACATTTATGTGAACTAGTCTGTTGGTGGGCATTTTAGTGACAGTGGAACACTGGAGGACATGATTGAGACCAAGCTTAGTTGTTACCCCATTTCTGGTGATTCATTGTGACAGGCTAAAGCAACTGACTAAAGAGATTTAACAGTTTATAAGAGATCACGTTACCGAATGAAAGACTTGTTTTGAGGCTTTAAGAGAAATGTTAAAACAGTGAGGTCATTCAGCTACCTAGTTTGAAAGATGTCTTACTACAGCACATTAGGTAATCTGTGGGGAACAAATGTTATACTAACATTGAGAGCATTTGTTGTGATTGCTTTTGGAGCATTCAGTAATAAAAGGCTTTCTGACACGTGCTGGGATGGAGAAACCGCAGCCAAATGCACTATTTATAGCATGGTCCTCTGTCTGTATAGCTGTGGTTTCACAGTACAAGAATGTATTTTTTTCTTTGTCCACTCTGAGTGTTTGTCATTTCATTTATTAGACTATTGTTTGACTAATTAAGCCAAAACAGTTTATTTAGAGAGCTCATTTGTCTTGTGAGCTGACTTTAGGTCACATCTGTTTCATTTTTAGAGCTCTAAAATAGTTTTTTCCCCTTCTGCAGGATGATAACGATGGGATCCCATGGTCGGAAGAGAGAGTGGTCCGCCGGGTGCTATACCTCTCACTTAAGGAATTTAAGACGGCTCAGAAGAGCAAAGTGGAGAATGGCACTGGAATAGTTAATGGTGAGTATACATCTTTTCTAGTGCAGTGCTACAGATGGATGTTGACCTTTAGAACAGCTGCAGCAAAGATCTCCCTTCTGTGACCCTCAACATCTGACGCTACTGCTATTCTCAACCCCTTTAGAGAATGATATGCTGAGAATATCATAACAGCGGTGCGAGAATGAGTTTTAAAGGGATAGTTCACCCAAAAATTAAATTTAGCCCGTTATTTACTCACCCTCTAGGCATCCTAGGTGTATATGACTTCCTTCTTTCAGACAAATCCAATCAGAGTTTAAATATTAAAAATTATCCTGGCACTTCCAAGCTTTAGAATGGCATAGATGTGTGTTTCTCTTCATCAGTCCAAAACAAGTCCACTAAAGTGCATCCATCCATAATAAAAAGTGGCTCCGGGGGGTGAATATCCTGTAGCACACTGATGCGTTTTTGTAAGAAAATGAAGAATCGTAAGAATCACTTTAATCTAGCTTGTGCTGACTGGTCATAAACAGAAGCAGCTCCAGGTAGATGACGTAGGACGTCGGCGTTGCGCATGCGCCAGTGAGTCTTGCATAAACCAGCGTTTGTTTACAGGAGCAGAGGAAGCAAAGTTTCCTTACTTCAGCAAAGGAAAGCCAGTATCCTCTTGGTTTATTTCAAAATACTCCAACATTTTTCTTTCCACATCCTCGTTTTGAACTTCTAATTCATGACCGGTGCTGTGCGTACGCATGCACAATGCTGACATCCTACGTCATCCCCCCGGAGGTGATGAACGCAAAAGCACAGGCACTAAACACAGCACTGGTCATGAGTTAGAAGTTCAAACGAGGATTTGTAAAGAAAAATGTTGGAGGATTTCAAAATAAACCAAGAGGACACTGGTTTTCCTTTGTTAAAGTAAGGAAACTTTGCTTTCTTTGCTCCTGTTAACAAATGTTGGTTTATGGAACTGCTTCCGTGTATGACCAGTCTGCGCAAGCTAGATTAAAGTGATTATTATGTTTTAAATATGGGTATTTTTCTTACAAAATGCATCGATTTGCTACAGGAGGCCTTTATTCACCCCGGAGCCGTGTGAGGCACTTTTTATTATGGATGGATGCACTTTATTGGACTTGTTTTGGACTGATGAAGAGAAACTCCCATCTATGCCATTCTAAAGCTTGGAAGTGCCAGAATAATTTTTAATATAACTCTGACTGGATTCATCTGAAAAAAGGAAGTCATATACACCTATGATGCCTGGAGAGTGAGTAAATAATGGGCTAGTTTTTATTTTTGGGTGAACTATGATTTTTAGATGTCACTATATGGCACTGAGACCGAGCTCATGAATATTAATTAACTTCATGCTGACATGGCCAGGTAATCTTCTAGCACATCCAGGCATATTAGCTAATTAATATTAATAAGCCAAGTCTTCACCTTGGTTGTATTTATGAATTCATATCCTGTTTTATGCTGTTTTGGAATTGCCAAAACCAGTTTTCTGAGATATTTTTACAATACGTTTTAATATTAAAGGGATAGTTCACCCAAAAATGAAAAAATGAAAAGTCATTAATTACTCCCCTCTCATGTTGTTCCAAACCTGTTAGCCCTGAAATCCGAGAGCTTTCTGATCCTGCATAGACAGCAAAGCAGCTACCATGTTCAAGGCTCAGAAACGTAGTAAGGACATTGCTAAAATAGTCCATGTGACATCAGTGGTTCAGCTGTAGTTTTATGAAGCTACAAGAATACTTTTTGTGCACAAATCTAACAAAAATAACAATTTTATTCAACAGTTGCTTCTCTTCCGTGTCAGTCTTCAACATGTTCATGAGAGTAACACGACGCATGTGTGAATGTGTCAAAGTCTGACACTAAAGAGAGGAGATTGTTGTATTATCATACACTCTCAGGAAAAAAATTTGCAAACCTTTTCAAAAGGTTCACATTTGTACCTTATATACACCTAAAGAGTGAATCCTAGTACCTTATAGGTATGTCCTTACTACCTTTCTGGGCCTTAAATATATCAGTTGCCTTGCTGTCTATGCAGGCATAAAAAGCTCTCAGATTTCATAAAAAATATCTTAATTTGTGTTCTGAAGATGAATGAAGGTCTTACGGGTTTGGAACAATATGAGGGTGAGTAATTAATGACAGAATTTCATTTTTGGGTGAACTATTCTTTTAATAGATGCGTAATCCAAATATTAAATCTGTCAGAAAGGCCTATTTTGTTACATAAATGTAACACTGTTCTTTTGAAGTAACAGTGATTCATTCTTTTTGATCAATTCACAGGCACAAATTAACATATTACATAATTTACTTGATGTACTCGTCCTTCTACTAAAACGCTCTGAAATGTGCAGTCTGGTGTGGTGTTTTGAAGGTGCATTGGCATTTGATGAATTATTTTAGCTTAAGACGCTGAGATCATGAGCCAGCTGTGACACTCAGGGAGGCGCATGGCGCTGTGAGACTTTACTTTATTTCTTCAGCATCTCAGTGGTCCATTAGGAGTATTATTGTTCTGCCATGATTGCGGTGAAAATGTGTGAGCAAAGTAAATTATGCCCTGAATAATGCCCTCTCTGTATGGGTTTCATGTGCCGGGACTGTGAAGCGCTCTCACTGCTCTCAAATCACTGCACTCTAATGGGGTGAACTCAGCGACCTGCCTGCGTGTGTATGGTGCAGTGCATCATCTCAGAGAATGTCAAGGGCATGAACAGAGCACCTCACGAGATCTCTGCTTTATGTGCCTTCAGTAACTAACACTTAAGGATTCCTTTGGAATTGCTTTGTAATCAAAAGCACTGCATTGCGATCATTGCATTCAGAGACTCTTTCACGTTCTCTGTAATTAAAAGGCAGCAGGCAGAATTGTAAAAAAAAAATTGATGTGTGGCGCATTAACCTGTGCAGTTAGAAGCTGCGTTCTTATTCACAGGTTTCTGCTGATGTTTGCTTCACTTGACAGAATTTCTTCTGAATGCCATGGAACATCATCAAACACAGACATACTTGTGTAAATAAATAAATAATTAGTTTAAGTTATAAAAGTTATAAAGTAATTAATCTCTCTCTCTGTCATTAATTACTCACCCTCATGTTGTTCCAAACCCGTAGGACCTTTGTTCATATTCAGAGCACAAATTAAGATATTTTTGAGCTTTCAGACCCTGCATAGACACCAATGCAACTGACACGCTCAAGGCCCAGAAAGGTAGTAAGGACATCATTAAAATAGTCCATGTGACATCAGTGGTTCAACCTTAATGTTATGAAGCTATGAGAATACTTTTTTGCGCAAAGAAAACAAAACTAACAACTTTATTCAGCAGTTTCTTCTTATCTGCATTAGAAATATAGAAATATTAAAGAAATAGGATGGAGCAAGTCATTTTCTTTTGTGTGTATGTGTACATGGCTATAAACTTGAACCATACCTGCTTTTCCCAGGCTCCTTTGCAAATGGTCATTTAAACGGTTCGGGAGCTAAAGCTGGGCTGTTTGCTGGAAGCTGTAAGTCAGACCGGACACAACATGCAGTTCAGAGCAAAGACTGCAGCCATGAGTACTCAATAGAGGGGCCTGTCAGGAAGAGGTAAGTTTACTAAGACTTTTCTGTGTGAGATTTTTCAGCACAGTATATTGTGGCACTGTAGTACAATTGAGATCAAAAGTTTACATACACCTTGCAGAATCTGCAAAATGTTAATTATTTTACCATAATAAGAGGGATCATACAAACTGCATGTTATTTTTTATTTAGTACTAGACCTGTAGACCTAAGTAAGATATTTCACATAAAATACATTTATATATTAAGAGAAAATAATAGTTGAATTTATAAAAATGAACCTGTTTAAAAATTTACATATGCTTGATTCTTTATACTGTGTTGTTACTTGAATGATCCACAGCTGTGTTTTTTTTCTAGTGTTCATGAGTACCTTGTTTGTCCTGAACTGCCAGCTGTTCTTCAGACAAATCATTCAGGTCTCACAAATTCTTTGGTTTTTCAGCATTTATGTGTATTTGAGCCATTTCCAACAATGACATTAAGAGCCGGGGAATGAAAACTTTTTAAATTTGAAGATCAGGGTAAATTTAACTTACTTTGTCTTTTGGGAAACAATGTAAGTATCTTCTGTAGGACAGTACTAAATGAAAAAAAAATATGATATTTAGGCAAAATAAGAAAAATGTACACATCTTTATTCTGTTCAAAAGTTTTCACCCCCGGCTCTTAATGCATTGTTTTTCCTTCTGGAGCATTAGTGAGCGTTTGAACCTTCTGTAATAGTTGCATATGAGTCCCTCAGTTGTCCTCAGTGTGAAAAGATGGATCTCAAAATCATACAGTCACTGTTGGAAAGGGTTCAAATACACAAAAATGCTGAAAAACCAAAGAATTTGTGAGACCTGAAGGATTTTTCTGAAGAACAGCAGACAGTTTAACTGTTCTGGAAAACAAGGGAATCATGAACAACTATCACTAAACAAAAAAAAAAACACACAAAAAAAACACAGCTGTGGATCATTCAGGCAACAATGCAGTATTTATAATTAAGCGTATGTAAACTTTTGGACAGGGTAACTTTTATAAGTTTACCTATTTTTTCTTGTGGACTACATGTAAACATCTTTTGTGTGAAATGTCTTATTAAGGTCCATACTAAATAAAAAAAATAACATGCATTTTGTATAATCCCTCTTATTTTGGGAAAACAACTAACATTTTGCACGTTCTGCAACGTGTATGTAAAATTTTGACCTCAAAATTTAATAACAAATAACAGATCTATAACTTTAATTGTCAAAAAGATGCAGTATCTTACATTCTAGGCTGATCCATACTGTTCACCAGCCAAACATCAAATCATGGAAGCCTTGCTTTGTAAGCCTGGTGGGGACATCCAAACATCAAAACACAACATACTGTGCTGCTGGCCAATTAAAAAATGACTTACATAGTCAGACTTTTTGCTGAGCTTTTATATATCAGACCAAACTGCTTCCCTCTGCACGTCTTCTATACGATTAGATTTACATCTCTTTTTCTAGCAAAGAATGTTTTAGTTATTTTTCCTTATATGGATTCTATAAATCTGCTTTGTGAACTAGTTTTTAGCCTCAGTGAAACATTAGTCATCAAATGAAAGATGCAAAAAAATTCTAACTTAAAAAATCTGCCATTTACTCTCATTTTACTCAAAACCCACATTTCATTGTAAATGCTTGGGAAAGTTGGACAGTAAAAGCTTTCAAAATTGCTTGATGAATAAATGAAGGATGGAAAGATGCGTAAATAATGACAGAATTTTCCTTTCTAGGAGAACTAATCCCTTAATTTCCCTAATTCCCTGTTTCTCATACCAGGCCAAGACTGCAGGCTCAGAGGAAGTTTGCTCAGTCTCATCCCTGTTCTCCCAATGCCACCCCGCTGAAAATGCTGGAGGCCATGCCCCCGAGCCCAGCTATGCTCAACCACCTCACGAGACGCAAACCCAAAACCGAAGACTTCCTTACCTTCCTCTGTTTAAGAGGTGGGTCTGCTCTCTGTCCATCTTCATTTTCTCCTTCTATCAACTCTTAAAATGTTTACAGACTCCATAATTCTTCGCCGCTGGGCAGCACACATTCACCTCTCACATGGAGGTCACAGGTAATGCTGGCAAACATTCGGGTGACTCTCTTGTGTGTGTGGCTGTTATTTATTTTGAGTCTTGGCTGATCTCGCACATTTTCAGTTCAGTTTTTACCATTCTGGTAAGCAAGTCAAAGGTGGAAGTAGCAAGAAGAAGCTTCCGAAAATGATGAATTTCTTCTTATTCATTAGAGTTATACTATTCAGGTTTAGAAGAATTATTTGGAAATTAAATGAAGATTCTCCTCTATAAATGTAGGTTGCTTTTGTTTTATTTTTAAATATAAAATTCTATTGACTGGACAAACATTTTTGTTGTTTGTCGACCCAAACATCTATTTCAAGTCAGCTCGATTTAGTTAATTTGCATATGGATGTTGTACATTTTATTAAGAGAGACAGAGCATCGATGAATATGTTTACATCTACAGCAAAATGTTAATAAATATGAAAACTGACATAACCATAAAAACATAACAATCTCTGGTTTTGTCCAGTGTTGTTATTGTTAACTAAAATTACTACCATTCAAAAATGTTTTCATTAACATATTAAGCTAAAATAAAATGAAAATAATAAAAAATGTAAAAAAAAAAATAAAAAAAAAAAAATATATATATATATATATTAGATTAAAAACTTAAAAAATAAATTTAAATGTACGTTTAATTTCAAATTTAAATTAAAAAAACTTACAGAAAAATTAGAAATGATGCCTTGGCAGCTAACTGAAGTAAAACAATTTTGAAGTACTAAAATTACTAAAATTAAAACTGAAATAAAAATAATCGAACACTCAGTAGAAACAACAGAAATTAAAATGTACATAAAAGCACATAAAAATTGCTAAACTAAAATAAAAACTAAAACTGAAAATATAAAAATAAAAGCTTATTTTAAATATTAATAAACAATGTAATGGTATAAAAAATAATACAAAAGTAACACTGGCTGTGACATTAAAGCATAAACAGATAAACTCGCAAACATGATGTGCGCATAAGTCAACAGAACTTAAAAAAAATGAACGTTTGCGTTTACCAGATAAAAGATTAAAGTGTTTACATGACCTTGGGGGACAGATTTCGAGTAATTAAGCATAATTGTTGTAAATTTGTGCATGTTAAAACAGTGATAACATCAAAGTCGGGATTGGTGATGCCTATACATTCTGCTGCAGTCCTTCATCATATTCTTCTCCTCCACTTTTCTGGCAGAACAAACATAGAGGACACAAATTGAGTTAACGTGGTACTTTCTCTTATTCTCTCTCCCGTCAAACTCGCTCCCATTTCCCAGGCTATTTTGAAATGGTTAACTTTCTCCATCTCTCTTCTTCCTCACACACGGCTGTGTAAAGACAGGGAACAGACTGATTGGATTTGCCATGGACTCTTGGCTGAGGGCAAAGTGGGTTAATGGATTTTCAAACATAAAGAATGTAAATGAGAACATCTTTTCCCAGTCTCCATTCGTCCCCTTCTACACATCAAACCTCTTTTCATTATTGGGTTAGAGCTGAGAGCGAACGTATATGTGAGAGTGGCATTGTGGATCAGTTTATGGATTTTTAAAATATAACCTGAGCTTGTAGTGTCACATAAGTCAAGGCTGATTTAATAGAAACCATAAGCCGTAACTCAGATGTACTGGCGGCTGGTGTTTCTCATGAGCGAGGAAGCGCAGATGTCACTTATCAGTGGAAAATCTTTTATTTATTTATTTTGAGTTGTCTGCTCCTAAAGCCGATTCTTAAACTTCTACTAAGCAGTGAAATTACTTAAAGCTGCAAGTTTTTTGTGCTCATAATTTACAAAATGTATTAAATAAGTGAATACATCATGAATCAATTGTCCAAACCGTTTTTTTTTTTTGTTTTTTTTTTTGAGCACTAAATCAGCATGTTATTATTGGTGACACTGAAGAAATGATGAAAATTCAGCTTTGCCATCACAGGAATAAATTACATTTTAAAATATTGTGCAATAGAAAATTATTTTAAATTGTATTGTTATTTTTACATATAATATGTGTACCTTAGTTTAATCAAATAAAAGCAGTGAGAATAAAAGATTTATGTCACAAACTATAAAAAAATCTTAAAGGGATAGTTCACCTAAAAATTAAATTTATTCCATGATTTACACCCCCTCAAACCTAGGTGTATATGACTTTCTTCTTTCAGACAAATACAATCAGAGTTGTATTAAATAATGTCCTGGCTCTTCCAAGCTTTATAATGGCAGTGAATGGCTGTTTCTATTCAAAAGCTTTCTATATAAGCCAAGAGGAGACTGGTTTTCCTTTGCTGTAAACAAAACTTGATTCTTGCAAGAATCTTCAGTTAGTGGAAACTAGACATTACGGTTTATAAAGTTTAAAATATGGAAATTTTTATTACACAAATGCATCGACTTCAGAAGGCCTTTATTAACCCCCCTAGGACATGTGGAGCACTTTTTATGATTGATGGATGCACTTTATTGGATTTCAAAATCTCAACAGCCATTCACCGCCATTACAAAGCTTGGAAGAGCCAGCAAATTTTTAATAATACTCAGAATATATTCACCTGAAAGAAAAAAGTTATAAACTGTACAGCTAGGATGGCTTGAGGGTGAGTAAATCTAGGGGTAATTTTCATTTTTAGTTGAACTATCCCTTTAGCAACCCCAAACTTTATATGTATTATACACATGATTTGGGTTCCATCATTGTATATTCAGTAACGCATATTATTTAGTTATGCCATTTTTAGCCTGACTCTCTCTCTTTTTTTCTCTCAAACTCAAACTTTCTCTCACTCTCATTCTCCATCAGCCCATAAGGGACAGATATAAAAACACATTCAGATTCATGTGCAAAAATCCTCACGCAAAGGCATGCTTCGCTTCGAGGAGGAATTCAAATCAGAGGACGACACGAGTCGTGGTGTTCCATGTCTTTTCAAAAATAATAGGATACTTGGACTAAACGTAGACATCTTTTCTGCAGATAGCCAAATTATGCGTATCATGTTAATTAATGAAAGTGAGAGTTGAATACTTTATCATAGCAAATCATCAGCTGTATTACTGCAGAGTAGTAATTGTGAGATGAAAATCACATTCATTAATATTCGCTCTGAAATGGCTCTTCAAAACCTCTGGCATTATCAGAGAGGAATCGAAGAATCATTCAGTTGCCTCTTGAGATGTGAACAATACCCAGCAGCTCAAAGCCCCCAGGAGCGCTTATTAAAGCCATTGATGATAGAAGCCTGGCCTAAAGAGCTGCCTTGCTCTGTAGTCTAGGGGGCCCAGAGATCCTTTCTTTCACCATTCATCTGGTCTCTCATTTTACCTGGAAATTACACCTCACCGTCCATAACCAGTCGCTAATAGGGTTTCACATAGTTCATTTCTATTAATCTCAAATAATGGCAGATATGACCAGGGTGCGATATAAATATAATGCTCTATTGGTTATTGTGGTTGGAGAAGTGGACTGATTCAAAAGCAGTGTGGCCACTTCTCCTGTCTATTTCTCTCTCGGTAGTCTGTCCCGTTCCCCACCCCCTCCTCGGTGCACGTATACACTCTCTCACGCATGCACACACAATCACATGCTACGGCACATGCGAGCACCACAGACCCAGTGACTCTGGTGCAGATAAATGGCTATTGAGGGAATGTGGGATAAAGCTTGTGAACAGGCTCTCCATTGTGAGCACTGAACCCTTGAGTGAGGATCAGTAGCACATGAGATGAGCACTGGACTAGACCACTCTGCCGTCACATTTAACAGCTCTTTCTCTCTCACACAGTGCTGGGACAGTGAAGTTAAACAGGATATGGAGCTTTGGACAGTATACAAATGCTCACACCAGAGTTTTAGGAAGTTGTCTTCTAATTATTGTCTTCTCAGAGAGAATGACTGGGCAAAACACAGAACACAGAAATCTGATAGATTAATGTTTTTTTTTTTTTGTTTACTCACTGTCTCAAACTTATATGACTTTCTTTCTTCTGCAGAACACAAAATATTTTACGTTTTTTTTTAAATACAGTAAGTTAGTGAAGTCTAGCATTGTTTTGTAAAATAGAAACTGAAGTCAGTCATTGTGAATTGTTTTATTTAAAAGCGAAGTTCACTTCCAGAATATACATTCCTGATAATCAATTAAAAAGAAAATAAGGTTTTTGAGGAAAACATTCTGGGGTTTTTTCTCCATATAGTGAACTTCAGTGGTGGCCAACAGGTTGAAGGTCCAAACTGCAGTTTCAGTGCAGCTTACAAGAGCTCTACACAATCCCAGTTGAGGAATAAGGGTCTAATCTAACAAAACGAACAGTTATTTACTAAAAATAAATAATAAAAAACTATATTTCTGTACTTTTTAGTTACAAATGCTCATCTTGCACTAGCTCTGCAAACGCATTGCAGAGCTAGTGCAAGACGAGCATTTGTGGTTAAAAAGTATAAAGTCTACAGTAAAAAGGTAAAAAGTCTACGACTTCATGCGTTACGAATTTACATTGGAAAGGTCTTGCATGGTTTTTCATTTGTGTACTTCAGTTCAAAAAGGTAGGGTACAAAAAACTCTCTTTTTCTCCTCCAATTTGTACCTTTTTTGTAAACGGTGTTTGACTTTCTTTGCACGTTCGCTTTGTAAACACTGGGTCAGTACTTACGCATTTTGTAATTACACAAGCACAACGTAGGCGGGAGGTCGAGCCAGTGCAAGATGAGCATTTGTGGTTCAAAAGTATGTACATTTTATTTTATTTATTTTTTTAGAAAATGTCCAATCGTTTTGCTAAATAAGACCCTTCTTCCTCGGCTGCGATCGTTTTGCGCCCTTTGAAGCTGCGTTTAAACTGCCTTTTGGAAGTTCAAACTCGTGGGCGCCATTGAAGTCCACTATATGTAGAAAAATCCTGCAATGTTTTCCTCAAAAGCCTTAATTTCTTTTCAGCTGAAGAAAGAAAGACACATAGGGGTGAGTAAATGATCAGGAAACTTTTATTCTGGAAGTGAACTAATTCTTGTAAGTGTATACTACCATTTAAAGATCCAGAGTCTGTAAGATATTTTCATTACTTCTTGTAGGATGTGCTCACTAAGGCTGTATTTATTTGATCAAAATACAGTAAAATAACATTGTGAAATATTAACATTTAAAATGTTTTCTATTGTAATAAATGTAATAAAAATGTAATAATTTATTCCTATCTTACTGACCTCTTACTTGTAGTTCACGAATGGTGGGGTAGGTGGTGGAATTCAAAATATTTTATGTTCTACAGAAGTAAGTCATAAAGTTTTGTAATAAAGGAAGTTGTTACGAATCTGGTCGGTGAGCTGCGGACCGCTCACCACCAGATGTCGCTCTCCCTCTGTTTACACACTCTGACTGTTGCACTACACCCCGGACTCCATTCCCCATCAGCCATTGCACTACACCCCCGTCCAATCAGAGACAGTATAAAAGCCCCGATCTTTCTGTCACTCACCGCCGAGTATTGTACTGTGTTTATCTGGTCATACGAAGCGTTTCTCTGTGTTCACCCCGTGTCGTGTCTTTCTGTTATTCTGGCTCCTCGTCTGGTTTGTCTCGACCCCCCCGCCTGTTTATCGACTACTCTCTGCCTAGCCCTTATACACCTGTCTGCTCCTGTCTGACCACGCCTGCCTTGACCATGTCTCTGTCCAAATCCTTCAATAAAAGCGTGCAAATGGATCCGCTTGTCTCTCGTCTCACTCCCAACGTTACAGAATACTCGGCCACAACAGGATCCAGCAGCTTTTCCCTCGGACATTCAGGTATGGACTTTGGACTATTGTGTGGGGCGCGTCGCTTACTGTGGGGGTCGCGAAGGAGGAACGCGACAACTCGGTAATGGCGGCCGCGCCCCGCTCATATAATGACGGCCGCGCCGGAGCGCGACGCCACAGATCCGCTGGCCGCTTGGCTCACTCGGGAAATGCGGCCACGCTGGGCGCGCCCGAGCCATGACGACGGCAATGGATCGCATTGCTCAAATGGCGGCGAACGTAATGGATAGCATCGCTCTAATGGCGGCGACAGCTGTGCCCGTTCACAAAATGGCGGCCGCGTCGGAGCGCGTCCACACAATGGCGGCAACGGCGGAGCCCGTTCACAAGATGGCGGCGATCACAGAGCTCCGTCACGTCACAGCTGCCATACAAGAGCCGTTTAAAGGTACAGTTACATTCCCTGAGTCAAGTCAAGTTGCAACTGTGTTTCCTGAGTCAAGCCATGTTGTTCCTGAGTCAAGCCATGTTGTTCCTGAGTCAAGCCATGTTGTTCCTGAGTCAAGCCATGTTGTTCCTGAGTCAAGCCATGTTGTTCCTGAGTCAAGCCATGTTGTTCCTGAGTCAAGCCATGTTGTTCCTGAGTCAAGCCATGTTGTTCCTGAGTCAAACCAAGCTGGAGCTGTGTCAAACCAAGCTGGAGCTGTGTTTCCTGTCTCAAGCCAAGTTACAGAGCCACCGCACAAGATGGCCGCCACGCCAGAGCCACCGCACAAGATGGCCGCCACGCCAGAGCCACCGCACAAGATGGCCGCCTCGCCAGAGCCACCGCACAAGATGGCCGCCACGTCAGAGCCGGCTAAAGCCCCGTCAGCCAAGCCACAGCCTGCTCAGGCCATCTCAGTCAAGCCACAGCCTGGTCACGTCATGTTTTCTGCTCCTGAGTCGGCACCCATCATGGCCGGTCTTCCCGAAGCGGTTTCAGAGTCAAGTCACGCCCCGCCTGACGGCCCAGAGTCAAGTCACGCCCCGCCTGACGGCCCAGACTCAAGTCACGCCCCGTCTGGTCCCAAGTCTGCTCCAGAGGTCCCGTCTGGTCCCAAGTCTGCTCCAGAGCTCCCGTCAGTTGGAGAAGCCGCGCCAATGCCTCCTGAGGTGTCAGCCGTGGCTGTGGATCCTCCCTTGGAGGTGGCGCCCCCCTACAAACTCTCTGCTTCTTCCCTCATTCTGTCTGCCTCCTCTGTCACTGTTCTCCCCAGGTCCCAGTCTATTATGCGGGTTCCTGCTCAGCCCTGGTGGGCTCTGGCGCCTCCTGTTCCGCCCTGGAGGGCCTCGGCGCCTCCTGTTCCGCCCTGGAGGGCCTCGGCGCCTCCTGTTCCGCCCTGGAGGGCCTCGGCGCCTCCTGTTCCGCCCTGGAGGGCCTCGGCGCCTCCTGTTCCGCCCTGGAGGGCCTCGGCGCCTCCTGCTCTGCCTCCGGTTCCGTCCTGGAAGGTCCCGGCGTCTCCTGCTCTGCCTCCGGCTCCGCCCTGGAGGGCTCCTGCGCCTCCTGCTCTGCCTCCGGCTCCGCCCTGGAGGGCTCCTGCGCCTCCTGCTCTGCCCTGGAGGGCTCCGGTGCCTCCTGTTCCGCCTCCGGCGGCGCCCTGGAGGGCCCCTGTGCCTCCTGCACCGCCTCCGGCTCCACCCTGGTGGGCTCCTGCTCTGTCGGTCCTGCCCCAGTCACCTGGTCCTCTGCACGGACCTGGCCCTCCAGCCCTTGCCCTGTCTCACCCCCGCCCCACCGCTCCGCTGGAATATGGTTCGTTTGTAGCGTCTGGAAGCCGCTCTTTGGGAGGGGGCTATGTTACGAATCTGGTCGGTGAGCTGCGGACCGCTCACCACCAGATGTCGCTCTCCCTCTGTTTACACACTCTGACTGTTGCACTACACCCCGGACTCCATTCCCCATCAGCCATTGCACTACACCCCCGTCCAATCAGAGACAGTATAAAAGCCCCGATCTTTCTGTCACTCACCGCCGAGTATTGTACTGTGTTTATCTGGTCATACGAAGCGTTTCTCTGTGTTCACCCCGTGTCGTGTCTTTCTGTTATTCTGGCTCCTCGTCTGGTTTGTCTCGACCCCCCCGCCTGTTTATCGACTACTCTCTGCCTAGCCCTTATACACCTGTCTGCTCCTGTCTGACCACGCCTGCCTTGACCATGTCTCTGTCCAAATCCTTCAATAAAAGCGTGCAAATGGATCCGCTTGTCTCTCGTCTCACTCCCAACGTTACAGAAGTGATGACAGAATATTTATTTTTGGTGAACTTTTTTTCCAGAGGGTATTTTTGGGTATCTCATTTTTGTCACTCCCCATTTCAGAAAAGACAGAAAACAATATATTTTCACAATTTTTTGTGGAGTAAAATGTTGTATATAATCAAGCATATTATATATGAACAAATACCTCTGTAAAAACCTTCAGGATATAGACAGGAATGAAAATGTAAAGTTTGGTGTCTGTATGTGCTACTAAAGTGGAGAATTACTGCTCAGTGTAGGAGAAAAAACTCATTTTGAGAAAACAGCGTTTAAAAATATGTATTGTAATTGAAATCTATTGACACAAATAGAAAAAGTGCTATAAAAGAAACACTTAACAGTATCCTTTGGATGTTTTCTTTCCATTAGTCTGAAAAAACACTTTATGAAAACCCAAAAAGCCCAAATCTCAAACTTGATAGGTACATGAAAAAACTGTGTTTTAAGTCCCCTTAAAGGGAACATCGGATGCCTGTTTTCCACAAGTTGGTATGATTGTTTATGGACTTTATGAAATATCTGTAACATACTTTGGTTAAAGTTCCTCATTGGCTGTGTAAAACAACCCCCTTTTTACCTTGTCAAAAACAGGAAATATGCTAATACAGGACAGTCCATCAGCAGTCATGGGCGGGGCTAGAACAGTATGACATCATACTGCACAGAAAATCAAAACGGCTTGATAATTTAGACTGTTTAGGTTTTTGGGATTTAAAAAAAGCAGTGAATAGATTTGTATCATTGTAGGGTGGTTGTGTCCACACATTGCTAAGACATATTTATATGCAAACAATATGTAAAAGTGAATTTATCATCCTATTTTTATCCGTTTAAGGTTAATCAGGTTTCTTACAAAGCAAGCTATGTGAAGACTGGATGTGTTTTAATCTCAGCTGGTAGCCATTATTACTGTTCTGTTCTCTGTTTCTAACTCGTACAGTGTGTCTCTCTGTCTCTCTGCATGACACTCCTTCATTTTGTCTTTACCCTCTCTCTCATTGGTTCAGGCTCTCCTGCGTTGCCCAGCAACATGACATACTTTGGTAGTGCTAAAGATGATGAAGATGTAGATGAGGAAGAGGATGAGGAAGAGGAAGAAGACAGTGCTAGCAATGCCCCTGCTTCCTGCCAGTCCACTCCACGCAAGAGCAAAGGACCCAACAAATGCATCGCCAACGGTCACGGTACTAACACTTCTCAAACACATTCAATAACCACAAACACACACATTCTTATAAACTTTACCTTGCTTTGCATTTTATAATCCTTTTTACTTAAAATAGCGATTTACGGTCCATTTTACTGTGTGGTGTTCAGTGTATTAGAGCACTGCCAGTAGCAGACAGCCTGGACATTTGGTTCCATTTAAGGACCCCAGTGAGGTGTGTTATAGTCCTGCCTTTTCCACACCATACATTTAATGAGCCGTGACTATATACAGCCCTCACTGTCAGATTGACTATATTTGCTCTATACCATCCATATAATACAAGGTGTTCAATGTTGGAGTATGCACACATGCAAAAAAGCGAAGACTTCGGTCTTCAGTGTCACATGATCCTTCAGAAATCATTTTAACATGATCATATTTATTATCAGTGTTGAAACTGTTGTGCTGCTTAATATTGTTTTGGAACCTGTGATACTGTTTTCTTTCATTCTTTGATGAATAAAAAGTTTAAAAGAACAGCATTTATTCAAAATAGAAATCTTTTCCAACAATTTAAGTCTTTACTATCATTTTTTTATCCATTTAATACATCCTTGCTGAATAAAAAGTATTAATTTATTTAAAAAAAAAAAAATACTGACCCCAAACTTTTGAATAGTAGTGTATATTGTAACACAAAATTTCTATTTTCATTAAACACTGTTCTAACTTTATATTTATCAAAGAATCCTGAAAAAGTATCACAGATCCCAAAAAAAATATTAAGCTGTTAATTAAACTGTTTCCAACATTGATAATAAATCAGCATTTTAGAATAATTTCTGGAGGATCATGTGACACTGAATACTGGAGTAATGATGCTGAAAATTCAGCTTTGCTTCACAGGAATAAATTATATTTTAAAGTATATTAAAATAGAAAACTGTTATTTTAAATTGCTATAATATTTAACAAAATAACAATTTTTCCTGTATTTTTGAACAAACAGATACAGCCTTGATGAGCGTTAGAAACATATATATAATATAATATAATATTTAGTAAGATAGTAAGATTTTTTAAAAGACTTTAAGCAAGGATGCATTAAATTGATCAAAAGTGGCATTTATACTATTACAAAAGATTTACATTTCGAATAATTGCTGTTATTTTGAACTTTCTTTTCATCAAAATATCCTGATATTTTGATAATAATAATAATAAATGTTTTTTGATCATCAGCATATTAAATCAGCATGTAAGAATAATTTCTGAATGATAATGTGACTGAACACTGGAGTAATTGGTGCTAAAAAGTTTTGCAATTACAGGAATAAATTACATTTTTATTTATATTAAATTATAATACATGTATTTTATTTTGTAATAATATTTCACACTTTTACCAGGATTTTTTTATTAAATAAATGCAGCCTTGCTGAGTGTAAAAGTATTTTTTAAAAAATTAAAAATATCTTATTGACCAGTAAAACTTTTAAATGTGTATGTTTATTTATTGATTTATTTTCAAATAAATATACAAGTGTAGAAATAGAAGTTTAAACTTTAATTTTATAAATAAAATAAAACTTTGAAATATAAATATTTTCATGTGTGCTGTATATTACATATCTATGTTTATGCTTTATTTATGTGTACTGATAATTATTTTCACATTCATTTTCATATCTCTGCTTATTATTAATAGTGACACTGGTCTTTGTGCTTGTTTCCTCTTTCTGTTTAGATTTGCGCCCTATTAATAGCTAACAGATCAAAACAGGCCAAGCTAAATATAGCCATTTAATAAAGCGCTGAACGCCTCGTCCTCGTCTTCTGAGTTCTTGCCCCATTTCTTTCAGTCTCTGGGTTTGTAACTGGACCCTAATGTCCACTCAGCAAAATCTGCAGTGTAATCTGACACCTCAGTAACCCAATACTGCTCCACATACTCAACACATGTCTGAGGGGCTCCAGACAAACTACAACCATACACCCGTGTCACCTCACTAGGTCAGATTTGACCTCGAGGATAAACACAGTGCGTGTCTAAAACTGGGAACAGCTTCCAGGGTTTTTATATTTAGATTATTCCTCTCAAATGCACCCCATGCTTATGAGATCCTTGAACACTGACCAAGATTTTTCAGTGGAAGTTCTGCTCTAAATTCAGTCTCTGCGCGGCGTGTTGTGTCTGTATGTGGGATATCGTGCTGAAAGGACACTCTGTGTGCTACCTAATGAAAAATGGGAGTCATGTTGAGCATCCGTAGTTTATAATGAAACCAAAGCCACTTCTACTCACATACTGTACGAGACCACACACTAAATATGACACTTTTATGTGCGCCATTGGCCGAGCTCCAAACTGTTTGAATGATAAGTTGGTCCCTCTAGAAGCTTTCATTTACTAAAGTGACCCAAAGAGCATTTCAATACTTTTTTAGTCTTTTACTGCTAACATTGGACTATCTGTTCAGTTCACCATCTGTTTAGCTAATGGAGGCTCAAAACTTTGAAAACTTTGCTTCTTTTGTCCAAGTGCAATGTGGGTGGCTCTGCAGAAGAATGAAAAGCTGTTATAGCAGATATTCGTGCAGTAATAAGTTGTTCTTACAGTCGAAAGCAAGAGATTAGTCTTTAACACAGCTGCTTCTAAAAAGTGACCACTTTTAGTGGCATTCAGTCATTTGTGTTACTAGGTTTCAGTGATTTATTGATGTTAGATTGAGAGCTGTAATCTGCTTTGCTGTTACAATCTTTGAGCTTTAAAATCCCATAAATTCTGGTGTGTTAGACAAGGCCACTATGCAGACTCTGTTAGCTGCTTGGCAGACTTCTTTTATAAGAGCAATTTACAAGTCAAGTGCACAGAAAATGGAAAGCAGAGCAGTCAGGTACAGCAGGACCATTCAGCAGAAAGACTCAAACCTGGAACTTTTTTCCACTACAGTATTAAATCACCTGGCCTGTGTCCCAATGTGTATACTATCCATCCTAAATTCTATGTGATAGTAGTAATTTTCAATACTATTTAGGGCAGATAGGGTGGATAGTATGCACATTGGAATGCAGGGCTAGTTTGGCTCACCTAAAGCGATAGTTCACCCCAAAATGAAAAGTCTGTCATTAATTACTCACCCTCATGTCGTTCCAAATCCGTAAGAACTTTGTTCCCCTTTGAAACACAAATTAATATTTTTTTAAAGAAATCAGAGAGCTTTTTAACCCTGCATTGACAGCAATGCATCTACCACATTCAAGGCCCAGAAAGATAGTAAGGACATCGTTAAAATAGTCTCTGTCTTTGACGTGCATTCACGAGAGTACCACGACATATGTGCTGACGTACAGTAGAACCCTGATCCTTGAACGTGTCAGTTGCATTGCTGTCTGTGCAGGGTGAGAAAGCTCTCGGATTTCATCAAAAATATCTTAATTTGTGTTCTGAAGATGAACGAAGGTCTTACAGGTTTAGAATGACATGAGTAATCAATGACAGAATTTTCATTTTTGGGTGAACTAACTCTTTAAGTCAGTCAATTCAGTCCCTATTACCATCAGGCATTGTTCACCAAAACATCCATGGGGCCGTTCACATATCGCGTCTTTTGCGCACTCAAGTTCGTTATTTCATATGTAGACGCGCGGCAGCCGCGCTCATAACGGAAGCGACACAGTTGCGATGCGCTCAGTTTTATCAAGCGCGTCCACACCACATTGAGATGAAAACATCTCAACTTTTTAGAATGCCGCAAGCGCACCACGGGTCATGTGACAAGATTCAACCAATTAGCTTCATCTTTTCCAGTAACAACATTGAAAGCTTAGCCAAGATGGAGAAACAGCTGATCATAGCTGTACATTTTTAAATAAATTTAGTAGCAGAGCTACAGCAAGTGATTTTAGTGCTGGAAATCCGTGTCCTTTTATGAAACTTCTGTGTCTTCACTGAGAGTGTGGGTCATGGTTGCTTAGCAACGGCAGATGCCACGGGAGCGCAAGCTGCAGAGCGCTTTGGAAAGGAGGAAAAATCGGCACGCCTAGCGTTTTCCACGCGTTTTGGGCGCGATATGTGAACGGCCCCATATATGGCCAGTTTTGTTGGTTTTCTTTTACTTTTAGAAAGCACATATACATATACTGTGCTGCTTGAAAGTTTGTGAACCCTTTAGAATTGTCTATATTTCTGCATAAATGTAACACAAAACATCATCAGATTTTCACACAAGTTCTTAAAGTTGACAAAGAGAATCCAGTCAAACAAACAAGACAAAAATATATACTTTGTCATTTAGTTATTGAAAAAAATGATCCAGTGGTGAACATTTGTGAGGTGCAAAAGTATGTATGCTTTCAGACCATTCTTTAGTACAGAAACACTTGAACCTTGTGATATTGGTGGGTTTCCTCCTAAGAACTGCTTGCTTCAGGTCTTACCATAACATTTTAATTGGATAGGGTCCGGACTCTGACTCGGCCGTTCCATAACATTACTTTTGTTGTTGTTTAACCATTTTTTGGTAGAACGACTTGAGCGCTTGGGGTCGTTGTCTTGCTGCATGACCCACTTTCTCTTTAGATTTTAGTTCATGGAAAGATGTCCTGAAATTTTCCTTTAGAATTTGCTGTCATCCTGGCCTAGATGCAGCAAAACAGGCCCAAACCATGATACTACCACCACCATGTTTCACATGGTGATGGAATAAGGTTCTTCTTATGCTGGAATGCAGTGTTTTTCTTTCTCCAAACATAACACTTCTCATTTAAACCAAAAATTATGTTTTGGTCTCATCTGTCCACAAAACATTTCTCCAATAGCATTCTGACTTGTCCACATGATCTTTATCAAACTGCAGACAGGCTGCAGTGTTTTTTGGAGAGTTGTGGCTTTCTTCTTGCAACCCTGCCATTCACATCATGGTTGTTCATTGTTGGTCAACCACTTCTGTGGAGGGTAACTGTGGTCTTGAATTTCCTCCATTTGTACACAATCTGTCTGACTGTGGATTTGTGACGTTTTTAGAGATGGTTTTGTAACCTTTTCCAGTCTGATGAGCAACAACAACTCTTTTTCTAAGGTCCTCAGAGATGATTCACTTTCACAAACATGATCAGACTTTAATAGATCTTTGTTCTTTAAATAAAACAGGGCATAAACTGACACCTAACTGTCATCCTATTGATTGAAAACACTTTCACCTTCAATTTCACCTTCAATTAACAGATAATCCTAGAGATTCACATACTTTTGCAACTCACAGATATTTAACGCTGGATCATTTTTCATAATAAATAAATGACAAAGGATATATTTTCATCTCATTTGTTTGATTGGGTTATCTTTGTCAATTTTCAGAACTTGTGAAGATCTGATGAACTTTTTGGTCATATTTGTGCAGAAGTATAGAAAATTTTAAAGGGTTCACAAACTTTCAAGCAGCACTGAATGTGCAGAATGTGCTAAAAGACTTCTTAACATTTCATCTGTTGTATGTTCTCTCCTCTACCAGTATTTAATGGACAGACACGAGCTACCGAGGAACACGAGAGCAGTTTGAGGGCCAGAGGGAGAGACGGGGTCCATGGGAAGGAGAAGAACTCTGTAGCATCAGCTAGAACCTCCACTACACACAATCTACGACCCAACAGGGCTGTACAAGAACAAAAACAACAGGTATGGCTGGATTTACTGTTTTGTTTTGCTTTGCTTTGCTGTGCTTTTTGTTTTTGTGTTTTATGTTTTACATTGTTTTGCTTTGTTGTTGCTTGGCTTTGTTTTTTGCTTTGCCTTTTGTTTTTGCGTTTTGTTTTACTTTGCTTTGCCTTTTTTTTTTTTTTTGTTTGTTTGTTTGTTTTTTTTGCTTTGTGGTTTGTACAGATGTTTTTTTCTGTATTGTTTTCTCATTATCTTGCCTTAAAGGAGTAGTTCACTTCCAGAACAAAAATTTAAAAATAATGTACTCACCCTATTGTCATCCAAGATGTTCACGTCTTTCTTTCTTCAGTCATAAAGAAATTATGTTTTTATTTCAGGAATTATCTCCATATAGTGAACTTCAATGGTGCCCGTGAGTTTAAATGCCCAAAACTTTTCAGTGCAGATTCAAAAGGGCTCTAAACGATCCCAGCCGAGGAAAAAGGGTCTTATCTAGTGAAACGATCTGTCATTTTCTAAAAAAAATGTTTATACTTTTTAACCTCAAACACTCGTTTTGTCTAGCTCTGTGATGTGCATGTGTATTCTGTGCAATCCGGGTCAGTACAGTTAGGGTGTGATGAAAAACTCCCATCTCATTTTCTCCTCCAACTTTAAAATCGTCCTACATTGCTGTTTTACCTTTTTTTGTGTTGGGTGTTTGACCTTCTTTGCATGTTCACTTTGTAAACACTGGGTCGGTACTTCTGCAGCGATGTAGGACGATTTTGAAATAGTTTTCTCCTAATCTTGATCTGATTTTAGCATGAGAAAAATGAGCATTGCTCATCATTTGTCTGGTCAACTGCAAACCATTTAATCAGCACCTGTCAAACATCATTCAGACATCCCAGTCCCTCATGCTGGCTAGAAGCAAAATTGACTGCATGTTCTGATCGCTATAGTTTTTACAACAATAAAGCTGTAGCTTTCTTCCTAAGTGTAGGACCTGTTGTGGAAGTTCGCTGTCACTATTTCAGCTTAAGTGAGTCCCTGATGAACGTAAAATTGAATTTGCTCATCCATGATGCAGTACAATATATATATTACATTTAGAAATAGCTTTTGTTGCCTCCAGACCGATTGAAAATAGGAGAAAATAATATTCAAGTTTTGAGAAAAAAGTGAGAAAACATCAGTTGAGGTGATGACAAAAACAAAAAAAGCATTGTCTTTTAAACATCATCTGAAAGCTGAATAAGCTTTCCATTGATGTAAGGTTTGTTAGAATAGGACAATATTTGGCTAAGATAAAACTATTTGAAAATCTGGAATCTGAGGGTGCAAAAAAATCTAAATATTGTGAAAATTGCCTTTAAAGTTGTCCAAATAAAGTTCTTAGCAATGCATATTAACAATCAAAAATTAGGTTTTGTATTAGGTTTTTGATATATATTTACAAAATATCTTCATGGAACATGATCTTTATCCTAATGATTTCTGGCATAAAAGAAAGATTGATAATTTTGACCCTTACAATGTATTGTTGACTATTGCTACAAACATACCCGTGCTGCTTATGACTGGTTTTGTGGTCCTGTGTCACAAGTAATTTCAGAAATATTCTGATATTAAGGTTTATTAATTATTTATACCCTAAAATCCTGCTTCTTTGTAATTTATAGACTCTTATTACAGTAAGGTTTATTTTTATAGGCTGATATTTGTTGCTGTTATACACAACAATATATGCTTAGCTGCTATCTGAATGACCTTTATTATGAGTGAATGATGAATAATTGAAAAGCGAAAAATGTTCCACTTCCACACACAGTATTACCTATTAGAACATTATTTTTATTTGCCTATATAGTTATTTGCCTCTGTAGTACTGTCTGCTAATGCAGTCAGTAAAGAACAGTGAGACTATGTAAGACCCATTTGTGAGTGTTCATCAGAATTTCCTCCCCTTCTGCCAGAGCGTCCTATGGGCTCGCAGAGCAGCATACGGTTAGCTTTACCCTATCCCTACTATCCTGCAGCAGGCCTATAGCAACACATGATGTCATCTCTCCTCCACCCAACCCCCCTCTCAGTCCACACACAGTCAAATCCAGTGGAGTGTGCAAGTACCACATACTCGGGACTGTGTCCAATTTTTGTAAACATGAACTGTGTATCCATGTGCTGGACCGATTCTACATCTGTTGTGATTTCTGTCAAGAACTTTGGTTTTGCAGATAAATTAATCGTCTCCCATCCCCCATCTGCATGCAGATGGAACAATCATAGTACATGGCCCAGGTCACGTGCGAGAGCTCCCTAAAGAATGAAAGAACGGCTCCACTGAGCCCCCTAGTGGAAGAATATGGTCACTCGAAGAGGGAATAATTGGAGGTTGCTGTTATGCATGAAATTTGAGGAAGTTATGTTTGCTTCTTCTTGACATCAACAATCCCTTGCCTTTAAATTACATGTCATCAGTAAAAGAAGAGCAAACACTAAACTCATGTTGTAGCACTGCAGAACCACAGTGTTTACTGAAGCTCAAACAGTTGCGGCAGGATTATAATTCTGATTCCCACCGAGTGTGTGTACTGATAAAATTGAATGAATTGAGTTTAAGTTGCTTTAGATAAAAACAGAGTGATCTAAGTTGCTTTAGATAAAAGTGTCACATGCATAAATGTAAAAATTAGGGTCAATGACAACATTTTTTATTAAAAAAACAAAACAAAAAAACATATATATACATAAAACATTAAAATAACAATTTATACACACAATGACATTAGCATATTTTTAATTCCTGAATTAAAATTAAGTTTGGTATATTTTAATTCATAAATGGAAAAAAAAGCATTATTGCAATTTTTTAAAAAGAAAAAAAAATCAATCCTCCTTTATTATTTTTAACTTAATAATTAATATTAAAATAATAAAGAATTTAAACTGCTTTGTTTTTTTTTTTGTAAATATTATAGTTTATTGTTAACATATTACTGTTGTGGTGCAATCAACATGCAAAAACATTAAACAAACAAACAAACAAACAAAAAAAACAAAACAGGAAATTATGTCATAGAGAGGATCAAGGCAAGTAAGTCTCTTAAAGGGATAGTTCACATAAAAATTGAAAATTACACCATTATTTACTCAATCTTCTTAGTCATCTTAAGTGTATATGACTTTCTTCTTTCAGACAAATACAATCGGAGTTATATTAAAAAAAAGTTCTGGCTCTTCCAAACTTTATAATCAGAGGTGCACATACATTTTTTAGCCTGGTTCTCATAAGAGTACCTGGAGATGTTGTTTGGTCCTCAAAATGCAACACAGTGTTACACATTAAATATAACTCTAAAAAAAAAAAAAAAAGAAAACATTAATAATAGTGATAATAATATAATTGGACTTCATTTATTTTTTTTATTTTTTTTATTTTTTTAAATAAACAAAATAATAAATTGTGGCAATACTATTATATTTTAAAATAAAAAGGGAATATTAATTAAAAATACAATTATTTTATAGTAAACCTAAAAATAAAATGATAATATTTACTTTTATATTAAATTTCATCTTTTTCAAACATTAGCAAGCTTTTATTTTGGCGGGTTGCTGGCAAGTATGTATACTCGCTCCTGGGTTTAGTGCTTCCGTCGCAATTGAAGAGGGTTCAGTGAAGAGCATCAGTGATTGAAATGCAGTGTTGCCAAGTCCGCTGTTGTCCCACGGAATTGGGCTACTTTTACACTGTTGCCGCGGGTAGTTTTTGATGTCCGCAGGTTGAATTGACCCCAATAACATCATATTTAGCCCCTAAATTGCAAATTTACCAGGGGAACCCTGACACAAAGAGGTGTATTTTATCCCCCGGAATGCGATTTTTACCGGGGAACCCCCCTCGAAAAGTGATTGGGCTGGTTTTGGAGTAGTTTTGAGTAACATTAAAGCGGATTTTGTTGTGAAAACCTGGCAACCCTGTTGAAATGTCACAAATCAGTTGAACAGCAGCATATACCCTAGAGTTATGCTTTTAGCTGTAATAGAAATCTTATACAGTGTTATAGTTTGTCGATCTAAAATGCTAATTGCGCATTAACAGCTCTCAACCGTGTTGGTACGCAAATGTGAGCTATGAACTTTTTTGCACAGCACATTTCTTATTTTGGTCACGCACGCACGCACGCACTTATGTGCACACCTGTTTATAATGGCAGTGAATGGCTGTTGAGATTTTAAAGTCCAACAAAGTGGTTCCAACAAAGTTTCTTTACAAATCCTTGTTTTGTGCTTCTAATTTGTTACCGATGTTTTGTTTTGCCCTCTCCACTGCGCTTGTTTGTCAAAAAAAAAAATTAACATACAAAGGGTTTTTCTTTTTTTTTTTTTGTAAATCATATGCTACCAGCATGAATACGAAGAATACCTGATGAAGACTAAGAGTGCAAATGAATGAAATAACAAAAACAAATCATTTTTGTCATCCCGCAGCCCTCCAAAATGAATGGAACATCGGGAGCATCCACTGTCAGTTCTAGGAAGACGAGAGAACTTCGTACTCCCCCGACCAAAGCTGTGAAATACCCCAAGGGCCACGTGACTTACACCAAAGCCAGACTGCTCAAAGAGGCCAAGCTCAGCTTGAGCACACACACGCGCCACACCCACACACACCCTCAGCACTCCAACTCAGGAAAAGCCCAAACCAGCCACGCCAAGATGCAAAAACAGGTGCTATCACCAGCAACCGCTGGGAGGCTGTGTGGAACGGACACTTTCCCACCCAGACGAAACGGACTGAGACAGTCAAAGAGGCAGCTGGAATTAGCCGGGGTTAGTCTGACTGGAGCAGAGGTTGAGGTTAAGAGGGTCAAAGTGCAAGTGGTTCCTTTGGAGACTCGAAGTAGGAAAGCAGCTCAGGAGATGCCGGTGAGATCGCAAGTAGCAGGATCGCAACGGCCCAAACGGGCCTCGGCGGGGAAGCTCATGTTCACCAAACAGATGCACTGTAAAGCCACCGTTCTGGCCAAGAACAGCCCCACTACCTCAACACGGGACATTTTGAAACCAGCCAACTCCCCCAAAATATCAGAGACCCCCAAAACAAGCAATTCTCAAAAACAAGGCAATCCTTCTAACATGACTGCGCCCCTTAACCAAGCTGAGCCTAAAGAGCGAGGACGGCGCAGCGCGGAGGTCACGGAGGTTCCCGTTTTCTATCCCGGGACACGTGAGTTCCACGACCCGCTGACTTACATGGAATTTGTGCGTGGGCAAGCTGAGGCGTATGGGTTGTACCGGGTTGTTCCACCGGCGGATTGGCGTCCCGAGTGTAAGCTCAAAGAGGAGATGCGCTTTGTCTCGTATGTGCAGCACGTGCACAAGCTGGGCAGACGTTGGGGCCCGAATGTACAGCGACAGGCCTGCATCAGGAGACACCTGCGGACACAAGGCATTAATATGGAAGAGCCTCCACTTATAGGTAAAAAGAGCTGAACAGGAAAACAATGCTTTGTGAGCATAATTGACAGTCAGAGACTGGGGAGGAACTAATGGTGCTTTTCCACTGCAAAAAAGTGAGCCGAGCCTAGTCGTAACATACAGTGGAAAAGCGCCATAAAACTAGCAATGCTACTATTAATACTACTCATGCTACTAATTACTATTTTTTGTGTTGTGAGAGAAGCTTAGATTTTAAAATTTGTTTGTCTTTTGTAGCATGGCTAATTATAGTGAGTCTATTCTTTATCAGGTGCAGCATTTGAAAGTATGATTCATTCCAGTGAATCACTTTGTCATAAGCGTTCCTCTCTGTCTTACGTTGTGTTTGATAGTGTGATTCATTCTAGTGAATCAGTTGTAAATGCATTACTCTCTCATATGTAACATTTGCAAGTATGATTACTTATAGTGAATCAGTTTTCATAAGTAGCACAGAAAAGTCAAGTAGCACACACAAGATTCATTTAGGCGAAATACGTATTTTTTTTTAAACACTTCTCTCGCTTATATGTAGCATGGAAAAGTCTGGTTCATTGTGGTGAATTAGGTCATTCTTAAAGGTCCTCGCTATCAGATGTGGAATTTTAAAGTTTTTTTACTTGTATTTTATATAAATTTATACTACCAGTCAAAAGTTTTTGAACAGTAAGATGTTTTTTAAAAAAAGTCTCTTTTGCTTGCCAAGCCTGAATTCATTTGATCCAAAGTACAGGAAAAACAGTAAAAATGTGAAATATTTTTACTATTTAAAATAACTATTTTCTATTTAAATATATTTTAAAATGTAATTTATTCCTGTGATTTCAAAGCTAAATTTTCAGCATCATTACTCCAGTCTTTAGTGTCACATGATCCTTCAGAAATTATTCTAATATTCAGAAATTATTCTAATATTCTGATTTGCTGCTCAAAAAACATGTATTATTATTATGATTATGTTGAAAACAGCTGAGTAGAATTTTTTTTTTTCAGGTTTCTTTGATGAATCGAAAGTACAGAAGAACAGCATTTATCCGAAATAAAAATCTTTTGTAACATTATAAATATCTTTACCATAACTTTTGATCAATTTAAAGCATCCTTGCTAAATAAAAGTATTTATTTCTATAATTTATTTTCCAAAAAAAAAAAAAGATAAAAATACTGAGTCCAAACTTTTGAATGGTATAGTGTATAATGTAACAAAAGCTTTTTTATTTCAGATAAATGCTGATCTTTGGATCTTTCTAAAAAAAGAATCCTGAAAATGTACTCAACTGTTTTAAATAATAATAATTATAATAATAATAAATGTTTTGAACAGCAAATCAGCATATTATAACGATTTCTGGAGGATTATGTGGCACAAGACTGGAGTAATGATGCTGACAATATAGCTTTGATCACAAGAAATACATTACATCATACTGTTCAAAAACTTTTGACCGGTAGTGTATCTGTTTAAGTAAAATGTTGTCACCCAAACTGTATATAATTTCTAAAATGGAACTACTTCAGATTATGAAGCAGAAGCTACTGTTTTAAAGGAGCTTCTTAATACTGGTCATAGGTCCAACATATCTTTATATTTATTCCCATTACATCAAATTCTCTGTTAAATCCATCTGTAGTTTAAGTACATTAGATTAATGTGTTAGCTAAGACAAAAGTGGTGTTTTTTAACATTCAGATACATAGAATCTCTTCTATCTTCACTTGTAGGCTGCGCAGCTATAGTTTAAGTGCGTATCTGTTGGTCATTTGGTCACTGACCCGTTCAGTTTGGACAGATAATGGAGCTCATGCTAGCAAAGGCAGCTTCCTTTGACGAGATTACGCAGTGCATCTAGAGCCAAGACAGATAGACGGCTCAGTCTTGTTGACTGAATGAGGAAAATCATCTAGGCGATGCCAGACAGAGCTGCTGCCTCCTTGCCAACCTCAAATCCTTCTTTAGTTTCAATGTGCCACTCAAACAGTGACACGGCTGGCACTAATGCGAGCCGCTTGAAAGCCTGTGACTAATGGGGTATGTGCGCACACATTTAGAGATAAAAGTGCAGCGAAATTAAAGAAACAGCCATTTGCAGTAACGTGGTGATTTATTTGGATCCGTTTTGCATCTTTTCAGGCGGCTGTGAGCTGGACCTGGCCAGATTCTTCCAGATCATAAATGAAATGGGGGGAATGCAGCAAGTGACAGACCTGAAGACGTGGGGCCGTCTCGCCGATCTGCTGGGCATCCCGCGCTCGGCTCAAGATAGGCTGGCCAAGCTCCAGGAGGCGTACTGCCAGTACCTGCTCTCCTACGACTCCCTGTCCCCAGCCCAGAGGGCCCAGCTGGAGAAGGAAGTGCTGGCGGAGAAAGACGCCCTGGAGAGAAGAAGTGGGCCCCTAGAGGGCCAGGGAGACATATCCCAGCATGCCGCTCTGCTGCTTCCACGCTGCGAGCCCAAAAATGGGCTGGTGAACGGAGCATTGCACCGAAGCGGAGCGCGTGAGCACCTCAGAGAGCTGGACCCCACGGCGAAGACCACCCGGCAGAGAAGACTGGAGAAGAGAGGGGAGGAAGAAGGGTTGATTAACGAACATCACAAGTGCATATACAGGGTATTTCTGCTTTATTTTTTGAATACGGAATTGTGTTTATAAACATGGCATCAGTCTTTGTTGTGGACGTTCATTGTTTGTCTGTCTTTGACAGGGAAAGTCGTTCTCGCTGACGACATTCTACAGGGCAGCCAGGAATACTATGAACATGTGCTTCAGCAAAGAGCCAGACACTGCTGAAGTTGAGGTGCAGCTTCATGTTGACAAGCTGTTTTCGTTGTACAGGAATCAGTGATGTTGTTTTTAATCATGTTCACTGTCATGTTGCTACAGAGGGAGTACTGGAGATTGGTTGAGGAAAAGGAATGCCATGTTGCTGTGCACTGTGGGAGGGTTGACACAAAGACTCATGGGAGTGGATTTCCTGTGGGAAAGTCTGAGCCATTTTCAAAGTAAGAGTTCTTTTTAAAACAAACAACAACAACAAAACATTTCACATTAAAGGGATAGATTTCCCAATAGTGAACATTTTGATACTGTCGCCATTTACTCACCCTCCATTTGTTCCAAACCTGTATGGGTTTCTCCGAAAATATTTCGAAGAATGTTGGTAACCAGACAGCTGATGGTAATCGTAGTATTTTTCCATACTATGGAAGTCAGAGGCTACCATCAACTGTTTGGTGGCCAAAATATCTTCATTTGTGTTCAATAGCTGAAACAAACTAATAGAGGTTTGGAACAACTTGATGGTGAGTAGATGATGATGGATTTCATTTTTGGGTGAACTATCCTTCAAGTTGATTTATGTTTACAGGGCTCTACGCTTAGCACTTGTGCTCCTAATGTAGGAGCACAGTCAAAATTTCAGGAGCACCTTCTAATCAATGATCAAAAAATCTGATCAAAAATTAGCCTGCCACGAGTAGATGTTTGACTTCTTAAGGTGGTTTACAGGAGAATTTTGTTTTTACCTTTGTAATGACATTTTTCTAGCTTTATTAAAAGTATGTAATCTTTTATGTAAAAAAAAAAAAAACATATATATATATATATATATATATATATATATACAGTATATATATATATATATATATATATAGAAGAACACAGAAGAACACAAACATGGCTTGTAGGTGTATTACGTGTTTAATGAGGCTCAGAGGTGGCATGAGTGCAATCAAATTTATTAATTCATGTTGAGATTAATGTTTTAAATATAACATTTTGAATATAGATATATCAAATGATGTAATTAACTGAAAAGATACTTTAAAAATGAAACTAATTCTGCCAGTTGGTGGCGGCAAGTCACTGATTTAATTACTGAATCATTCATTCATTTGATTCGTTCGAACGGCTGAATCATTCAGGAATAAAACAAGTGACTGTCTTTATGAATGGGAAATTGAATCATTGACTCACTAGATTAATTTAAAAATGCACGTTCATTCATAAACGAAACACAGCTGTTGTCACCAAATCAAGGAAGCTCTCTACACTGCACAATTAATCTCTTATTAAACTCTCTCTACACTTTGCTTATGAACAGATTTGTGAGATATGTCTGTCATTACTCAATGCTACAAAAACACATAGAAACTTTTGAAGCTCCCCTCAGCGCAAACACAAAAATGCCGATCGGATCAGTCGCCCTGGTGCTCCTAAATATTTTTTCATAGTCGCATGCAGTAGTTTTCAGCGACTGAAATAGTCGCACTGTAGAGCCCTGGTTTATAAAATTTTTTTAATGCGTCGATTACTATCATTTTGTAGAAATATGTTATTATTATATATTATTATGTTATATTATTAATATACTGTTATTATATATAATATATTATTATGTGTATTTATATACTATTATTCATGTTAGTTCATAATATATAAACTATACTATTACTGTCACCTGCAAAAAATTAGACAATGTAAATTAAAGCCATAGTAAGTGAATTTATGCATCTCAGTGTAAAATCATTCTGTGATTTGCCAAAGATGATATTAATTACAAAGATGCAGAGGTTTGCAAAGATTATAGTGTTGTTATGCTTCTGTCATATTTACCGTTGTTCAGTGAAAACAAAATCCAGTCATGTCAATAGGATTCCACGCAATCTGGAATTTTGCGTGAGGGTGAAAGATTTCAACACACAGGTTTCGCAGCGGGTTCAAGTTGGTCACGCAGATTCACCACGCTGACCAACAAGAAGCTGCTTGCATTGACTGTGACTTCTTTGTGAGCTGTTTTATACATATACACTGTTGACAACAGACAATGGAACTTTTTTGCCTCTGGGATTTCTCAAATATGACTTAAGTTAGATTATAAGTGTTTTAAAATGGCCACTTGAAAATCTCAGTCTAAAAGCATAGGAAATGAGAGGCATGATTAAAAATCCAATATTGGCTATGTTGTACAACCCTAGTCAAAGTACTGTATATATTTGTCTGTATGTGCAAATAAACATCATTAACCTTGTTATTGATATTTATAAATTCTGTTATAGTTCTAATACCAATAATAGAAGTATTAAAATGAATAAGTGCCTTAACAGTATACACAACCTACCTGTATAAGATGTGCATAATAGACTCTGCAAACTCTGATTAGTTTGTCTTGTTCCCAAGGCATGGATGGAATCTTACTGTCCTTCCCAATAACTCAGGATCCATCTTACGCCATCTTGGTGCTGTGCCAGGTAAAGTTTCCTGAAAAGCAAAACTCTCATGCATACAATAAAACCATTAAGAGTTCAGATATAATCCCATATCTGTGCAGCAGTAAGCGTTCAGTACATCTCTTTGTGTTTGCATGAAGGAGTGACCATCCCCTGGCTGAACATAGGCATGGTCTTTTCTACCTCATGCTGGTGTCGGGACCAGAACAGCCTTCCGTATATTGATTACCTACACACTGGTGCTGACTGCATTTGGTAAGAGTTTGTTATCATACATTACAGCTGGCTTAAATTGAGCCTAAATGGCATGTTCCCTAATAAATGTCTCTCTTGTCCTCAGGTACTGTATTCCAGCTGAAGAGAAATCAAAACTTGACAAAGTAGTACACACACTGCTACAGGCCAACGGCACACCAGGGCTGGAGATGCTAGAGAGGAACATTATGGTGAGAAAAGAGCATTAACTCTGTTTTACTTACTCTCTTGCACCTCTTAGGTTTCTCTTAAAGAGACAGTTTACTTAAAAATTAACATTTTGTCATAACTTCCTTCCTTCGTGTTATTGTTTGACTTTGTGTTCCACATAAAACTAACAGTAATTGTCCATTTTTGGTGACTGTCCCTTTAAATTCACCCTTTTTCTGCAGTGTAAATGAGAATGTGGTTTTAATGTCATGTTACTCGTCCTCATGACAGATTTCTCCAGAGGTGCTCCGTCGAAAGGGGGTGAAAGTGTACCGGACTGTGCAACAGAGTGGTCAGTTCATGGTATGTTTCCCAGGGACCTTTGTGTCTAAGGTGTGTTGTGGCTACAGTGTCTCAGAGACAGTGCACTTCGGCAACCCCCAGTGGATGAAACTGGGCTACGAGGCAGCTAAGGTGAGAGACTCGACGCACGGCCGGACAAAGCCAGCTGGAATTTGGCTTGGTTCAACTCAAAAAGAGCTGTATTTTTTGGAGTGAGGTTTTGCCTGTTTCCTGTGGGAGTGCGGCGCTTTCACGCTCGCGTGTCGTGTTTGCTTTGCAGGACCTTAAACGGCGTCGTATAGAGGAGCCTTTCTCCACAGAGAAACTGCTCTACCAGATCACTACATGTGAGCGGGACAACAAGCAGCTGATGAATGCAGTCTCCAGTCTCATCAAAGACCTCAGGTCAGTCCGAAACACATCCTGAGGCTTGCTTTGACTGAGATTCAATGGTCAGAAACTCACCCAAAATCAAAAATGTTTGATGAACTGTGTTTTGGCAATTGCATGTTGATTGAGGCTATTTAAGGTGAGGATATTATGGAGGAAGATGATATAGAGCAGCAATAATAATACGATGACAACATACAGAAAAGTATAAAAGCCTGTTTCCACCACTGAGTAAAAAATAAAAAAAAAGGTTATTGCGAGTTTTTATCTCACAATTGCGAGAACTAAAGTCAGAATTGAGAGATAAAAACAATTCTGACTTTATTTCTCACAATTGCGAGTTTGTATCTCGCAATTCTGACTTTTTTTCTTGCAGTTGTGAGTTTATATCGCAATTTGTACTTTTTTCTCAGAATGATGTGATATAAACTCACAATTGTGAGAAATACAGTCAGAATTGCGAGATAAAATCAAGTCAGATTTTATTTCTCGCAATTGCGAGTTTGTATCTCACAATTCTGACTTTTTTCTTGCAAATGTTAGTTTATTCTGACGTTTTTTTACTCAGAATTATGTGATAAAAAGCAGTGTTTCCCCTAGGATTCCAGGTTTGGGGGGGCGAGGATGTACTTTTTTCGGTACATCACTCTGTGTAATTACAAAATTATTTCTGAGTTTATATCAAACAGTTCTGACTTTATTTCTCAGAACTGCGAGTTTGTATCAGGAATTTTAATAATAATAAAAAAAAGTCAGAATTGTGAGATGTAAACTTGCAATTACCTTTTTAAATTTTTTATTCAGTGGCAGAAACGGGCTTCCATAAATAAGAATTGATAAATTCTGAAATAAAATTGTAAAACTACTGTGAAAAAAATGTTATTAGAGATTCATTGTTATTAAAAATCAGATTTAAAATTTTCCAACACAGATAAACACACACACACTCTCACACACACAATATTTTCTGAATCTTAGAAACTGCCCATAAATGTTTGGTAAAAATTGCTGTGTTCCATACTTTTTCAGGGATGTAGAGATTAGCCAGCGCAGGGATCTGTTTGAGGCCGGGCTCCGTCTGTCTGCACGCTACGGCACACACTGCGAGTCTCAAGCAGACAAGAAGAAGCAGCAACGCACGAGATTTACAGAAGACACGGCTGACAGACGCTGCCAAGTGTGTCAGCATCTGTGTTACCTCTCCATGGTATATTTATTACTCATCACTTTATGTTCTACATTTCATTGCATAAAAAACAATCATCAGTTGATGTACCTTATACAGAAGGGACTGTCTTAAAGGGGAAATCGGATACATAATTCACTTTTACATGGTTTTTGCATATAAATGTGTCTTAGCAGTGTGTGGACACAACCACCCTACAATGATAAAAATCCATTCACTCCTTGTTTAATCCTCAAAAAACCTTTTGTCCGCTTTTTTCTGCATGCTCAAGCAGCTGTAGCGACAACAGTGTCTCGTAAACATTGCAGCTGTTTTGTAGTTGGATGTAAAAGTGAACATGAGTCTTCATTTTCTCCTGACATCAGAGCCACTGAGGATGCAGTCGATTAGTTTTGTTTTTGATGATAATGCCATCGAATACACAAAAAAACAAAAGGACGGAGTGAGCAGAGCTACATTTCCAAAGTACATTTCATGAAGACCCTAAAGAATTATACCAGCTTGTGGAATCTGATGTCCCCTTTAAATTATAAAAGAATTTCCCCAGGCTAATTGTTTTAGCTATGCTATAATATATGAGCATATATCCTGTACACTCCCTGTCTCTTCTTCAACAGGTTGTTCACGAGAGTGACAATGTGGTTTTCTGTCTGGAATGTGCTCTTCGATACATCCAGAAGCGCAGGTCCCCCCCGTGGCCTCAAGATGATGTTCCGTTACACTGAGGTACTTTACTGTCTACATCAAGTATTTATATGTGTTGGGAACAGCATTAACTGTACACTGTCTGCTTATTACATAGTGTCTAAAACAAAATCAGAAACTAAAACTAAATGCTTAATATAAACTAGAATCAGCGGTCCTTCAGAAATCATTATACTGTGCCTTGCAATAGTATTCATACCCCTTCTTTTTTTTTTTTTTTTTTTTTTTTTTACTTTTTTTCACATCAGTCTACGCTCCATACACCATAATGACAAAGAAAACTGGTTTGTAACAACTTTGCAAATTTATTAGAAATAAAAACTTTAATGTTTCTATTGCATAAGTATTCATACCCTTTTCTGGGACACTTGAAATTTAGCTCATAAGCATTCATATCGCTTGTAGATACTACACTTCGAGTAGCGTTATCCTGTGGCAAATTCATTTGAATGAGTATGATTGGAAAGGAAAACGTCTTAATAAAAGGTCTAACAGCTGAAAATGCACATCAGAGCAAAAACCAAGCACTGAGGTCAAAGGAACTGCTTGTAGAGCTCAGAAACAGGCCCAGATCTGGGGAAGAGTTCAGAAAAGTCTGCTGCATTGAAGGTTCACAGTCTGCATCTGCCCCCATCCAAACTGACAGAGCTTGAGAGTTGAAGAGGTGAGGTGAAGAATAGCAGATAATTGCCAAATGCAGATGTGCAAAACTTGTCGCATTATACCCAAAAAGACTTGAGGCTGTAAAGGTGCTTCTACTAAGTACTGAGCCAAGGGTATGAATACTTGTATGTACTTATTTCAGTGTTTTATTTTTAATACATTTAAGTTGTTAAAAACTTGTCATTATGATGTATGGAGTGTAGATAAAGCAGTTTAACATAAGGCTGCAGCATAACAAAATGTGAAAAAATGAATACTTTTGCAAAAGCACTGTAATATGCTAATTTGGTGCTCAGTTTGATTCATCCTTGCTGAATACAAGTATTAATTTCTTTCAAAAAAAGAGAGAAAAATTGTACTAAACCAAGACCATTTTTTAAATGATACTGTACATGCTCATTTATAAAAATATCAACTAGTTTGCTGTTATCATAAAAAAACACTTATGTAATCTTAAGTCCATTTTATACAAGAACATTATAATGTTGTGATGCATACATTTATTTGTAGCATTTAAAATTATTTTGTGTAGTGTTTTAATTTTATATTTATACAATCATGCCCAAAAATATTGGCACCCTTGCAGTTCTGTCAGAAAATGCAACCCTTCTCTCAGAAAATTGTTGCAGTTGCAAATGTTTTGGTACTCACATGTTTATTTTTTTTGTTTGCATTGAAACAACACAAAAAAACAGAGAAGAAAAGTAGAATCTGATACAATTCCAAACAGAACGCAAAAAATGCACTGGACGAAATTATTGGCACCCTTAACTTAATATTTGGTAGCACCACCTTTGGAAAAAATTATGTCCTTTACCAAAAAGCACTATTTTTGTCCCATCTGTCCACAGTATGTTCTCCCAGAAGGATTGTGGTTTTGTCACATAAGTTTTGGCAAACTCCAGTCTTGCTTTTTTTTTTATGCCTTTGTGTCAGCAGCGGTCTCCTACCATAGCGTCCCTTTTCAGATGGTGACGGATAGTGCGAGCTGACACTGTTGTACCCTGTGTCTGCAGATCAGCTTGAATTTGGAAGTTAATCAGGGTTCTTTATCCACTATTCAAACAATCCTTCGTTGTAATTTTTTATTAATTTTGCTCTTCCGTCCACGTCTAGGGAGGTTAGCTACAGTGCCATGGACTGTAAACATCTTGATTATATTGCGCACAGTGGACACGGGAACATTAAGATCTCTGGAGATGGACTTGTAGCCTTGAGATTGTCCGTGTTTTTCACAATGTTTTCTCTCAAATCCACAGACAACTCTTTATACTTCTTTATTTTCTCCATGCTCAGCGTGACACACAACACAAAGGTTGAGTCAACTTTTCTCCATTGAAAGTGCAAGTGTGATTACTATATTGCCCACACCTGTTACTTGCCACAGGTGTGTCTAAATACAAATTACAGGAGCATTGGATGCTTGAAAACCAATTATTTCTTACAGTTTTGACAAGGTGCCAATATTTTGTCCAGTCCATTTTTTAAGTTCTGTTTGACTTTTCTCCTCTGTTTTTTGTGTTGTTGCAGTGCAAACAAAAACAATAAGCATGTGAATACCAAAACATTTGCAATTGGAACTATTTCCTGAGAGAAGTGTTGCATTTTCTGACAGAATTGCAAGGGTGCCAATATTTTTGGCCATGACTGTAAAAAGTGTAGAATTTGAATATTATTCAGAAAATTATTGTTCCATGACGTTATTATATGTGACCCTGGACCACAAAACCAGTCTTAAGTAGCACGGGTAAATTTGTAGCAATAGCCAAAAATACATTGTATGGGTCAAAATTATAGATTTTTCTTTTATGCTAAAAATCATTAGGATACTAAGTAAAGATCATGTTCCATTACGATATTTTGTAAATTTTCTACTGTAAATATATCAAAACTTAACTTTTGATTAGTAATATGCATTGCTAAAAACTTCATTTGGACAACTTTAAAGGTGATTTTCTCAATATTTTGATTTGTTTGCACCCTCAGATTCCAGATTTTCAAATAATTGTATCTCGCCAAATATTGTCCTATCGTAACAAACCATATATTAATGGAAAGCTTATTTATTCAGCTCTCAGATGATGGATAAATCTAAATTTTGAAAAACTGACCCTTATGACTGGTTTTGTGGTCCATGGTCACATATGTTAAATTAAGCAAGTGACAAGAAAAATAAAATTGTAAAATTAAAATAAAATAAATAAATAAAAATTAAAAAATGGTGTTGTTAAAAAAAACGTCTATTTTCTAACCGATCCATTTGTCAGATTAGAAGGTCTAGTCGAACACATTGCATTGTGCGATGTAGTATTAATTGCAGCATTTGTTGTGTACTGCACTTGAATATAACATGATATTCTGTAAATAAGTAACTTCAAGCATCTCACCCTATTTTGCCCAGGAGCAGATCAACGGTCTGGTAAATCGAGTGTGTGGCAGAGCATTGGAGAAGGGTGGAGTGAAGCAGAAAGCTGTCGGCCCCAGCAAGACACCAGCAAAACGAAGCCCCAGAAACAAGAGCTCCGCCCTGGGCCCCCTCTCCAGCTCCGCCTCAAAGAACACCGGCCGCTCCTAACCAGACCAGAACAGACCAGACCAGACCGTCAGCGACATTCCTCCGGGTCTCCTTTTATATCAGGTGTTCCTAATACTTGTGTACAAACAACTCTTCAATACTCTTTGTACCTAGTGTATAATATATCAATACAACAAGCTGTTATATTGCACTTTTGTATTACAGATACGTGTAGTTACTGGCTGGTTAGTCCAATATATTGAATGTACGGAGGTTAAATGTTACATCGCATTTCACGTAAAATACAAGGGGGGGCGAATACACAATTGTTTGGGGGCACCTGACATAAGGCTATTGGGTCTCATCCAACAAGCACGAAACCTTTTGCACTAGTATTGAGATTGGTTTTTAGATGAGTATTTTCGGGTTGTTTTAGCATTAAATCGAGTATAGATATGCGTATACATAGATATAAATATATCCTATACTATTCCTATCATTTGTGTTTAACTGGTGCTGTAGTGACACTTTTCTCCATCACCCTTACGGCCTGTTTGTCTCTTGGGCTCACGTTTATTACGTCTTAACGCTGTCAGGAACGAGCAAGATTACAGCCCACAAGTCAAACGCTACATGTATTGTGGTTACTGGCATTTCGGTTTTCCAGCTACAAAAAAAAGAAAAAGGAGCCGTGAACGTTTCTGACAGCACCGATAAGAGATCTCCTTTGGAGATCCTCAAGGCCTTGTGTGAGTACACTAGGAACTCCCCACTTCGAAAAGCACATTTTGAGGCCTTTTACTAAAATCTTTGGAGTACAGATAACAAGTTTGACGCCGAGGGCAATTTGTACTTGTTTTTAAAGTTACTATTTCAATTGTAAATGCACTTTCCCTTTTGTCCCCCTGACTTTATATTTGTAATTGGTTACCAGTGTTTCTTGAAAATTCTCCACTTGTTTTACCATTAAGAGTTAAATCTTTAAATATTCTTTCGTTTTCATAGAATATTATTGCAAAATACTAATATCTGAGGAAAAAAGCCCCAAAAATATGTTTATATGCCAGTTTAATTGAGCCTTTGAGTTCGGGTCTCTAGGGGTTTGGATGAGAAAGTCGAGATGAAGAAAAAGCCTTACTTCTACATTGGTTTCTTCATCGATATAAATTAGATGTTAACAGGGTTGCTACAAAAAACATACAAAAAAAATAAGTGCTGCTTAAATCACTGAGAAGTATGTCATAGTGGTGATCCCTAGTTTTTTAGCTTTACTTTTTTTATTCGAAAGGAAAAATCTTTTACCCAAAAGTAAACTATGTAGTAGGCCTAGCTACCCATTGCACTGACTGTATCGAAGTCCTGTAATCAAACACGGTAGTCGCCCCTTTCCAAATGACTGACTTGTATTTAAGGTTTAAAAAAACTGAACAGTGTTTCCAAAATGTGGTTGTATACTTTTTATGGCCTTAAAATGTTTTTTTTTTTTCTTTTGTTATCCCTTCACCCTATTTTATACAGTAATACTCCTGATCCTTGTACTGTTTATTTATATGCACTGTTACTCAGTCCTCCAGTCCAGTGGAGATCTTTTTGGTTACTTTTTTTTTTTTCTTTTCAGGTTTGTATATTTTTTGTTTTAATAAATAAATCACTTGTCAATCCTTCCAAAAATATACTGGCCTCATGTTTTTTTTATGTCATGGACAAGACCTGGTAAAATGGGCAATCAGCGTTGGGGATGACGCATTACAAGTAATTAATCAGATTTTTTTCAAGTAACTAGTAAAGTAACAAATTACTTTTTAATTTACAAGAGTTACTTTTTTAAATAAGTAATGCCAGTTACTTTTTTTCCCCATTTATTGATTGAAAGCTCTCCTGTCCCCATGTTGAGAGAAATTGGAAGGAAGATTTTACTTTAGTTCTAGAATAAATGTGAACATTAATTAATCTCGCAAAAAAACAAAACAAAACAAAAAAAACAAATTCAGTTTTCCTCAAAATAAATAAAAAAAACCCCAACTCTGAATATGGTGCAAACTTGCAATAATTAAATATGTTGAATAATACGAATATCCTTTGTGTTTAATCCCATTTTATTAACCAGTGCCTTTGATGATCCAATTTAACCATACTAATAAGCAAAAATTACTCAAGATAAACATTTGTTTGTTTTATTGCTAAAGAGTGTTAAACTTTCTTCCTCTGTGCACTACTGTACAGATGTGGATATAGGACGATTTCAAAGTCGAGGGAGAACATGAGATGGGAGTTTTTCGACATACCCTAACTCATGAACCGGAACACAAACAGTCCAAGCAGAGTAAGACAAAACGAGCATTTGGCATTAAAAAGTATATAAATTGTATATTTTTAAATGAAAATAACTGATCGTTACGCTAGGTAAGACCCTTCTTCCTCGGTTGGGATCGTTTACAAGTGCATTTGGGATTAGTTTGAAGCTGCATTTAAACTGCATTTTGAAAGTTCAAAATCGGGGCACCACTTCAGTCCATTATATGAAGAAAAATGCTGAAATGTTTTCCTCAAAAAAACAATTTCTTTACGACTGAAGAAAGAAAGACATGAACATTTTGGATGACAAAAGGGTGAGTACATTATTTGTAATTTGTTGTTCTGGAAGTGGAGTTCCACTTTAATGTTAGCACTGGCTCATTAAATAATATTACTGCCTTTTGATTTTAATGAATGTAATAGTATATATTAAAATTTCCATTAACATTTACTTGTGTTTGTAGCTCCAATGTTAACAAATGCAAACTCATTGTGAAAGTGTAATTTTTTTAAAGCAATTAATAATTTTATTCAGCAAACATGCATTAATTTGATTACAAAAAAAATGTATTATTTCAACACTAGTAATAAAAAAATATTTTTGAGCTGTAGATCAGCAATGTGACCCTAGACCACAGAACCAGTCTTAAGTAGCACGGGTTTATTTGTAGCAATAGTCAACAATACATTGTACAGGTCAAAATAATCAATTTTTGCTTTTATGACAAAAATCATTAGGATATTACGTAAAGATCATGTTCCATGAAGGTATTTTGTAAATTTTCCACCATAAATATGTCAAAACCTAATTTTTGATTGTTAATATGCATTGCTAAGAACTTCATTTGGACAACTGTAAAGGCGATTTTCTCAATGTTTTGATTTTTTTTGCCCCCTCAGATTGCACATTTTCAAATAGTTGTTTTTTGGCCAAATATTGTCCTATTCTAACAAACCATACATCAATGGAAATCTTATTTCTGCTTTCAGATTATGTATAAATCTCAATTTTAAAATTACCCTTATGACTAGTTTTGTGGTCCATCGTCACAAATTGTAATAATTTATCACAATATCACAAGTTACACTGTATTGTGGATGAAATAAGTGTAGCCTCGGTGAGTATGACACTTTTTAAAAACATTTAAAAATCCTACCGAAGTAATCTGAAGTAATTTCTTATGTAAACCCATGCAGTCAGACTTTACTCTTTCTTTTAAAAACCCTCAACCTTCATTTCACTGCAGTTAGCGTGATAACTCAGTATTTTTTCCCGAGAGGTAACAAGGTTTGAGAGCAACAGCTTGCTATACGGGGAGCCTGTAAATTCTGTAACCACAGATGGTCCAAATGTTCCCAGCTATTTTTATATCAGAGACGCTCTGTGAAATCGTTGGTGGAAGATATTTCCCTTAGATCACTACGATTTGAATTATCAGTCCTACACTGAGATTGTAGTGAGGCCTGTGGTATTTCAAGGTATATTTTATTTCAGAGTCTTTCAATCGGCTCAATAACGTCATATGCAAAATGAGCTCTGCATTACAAATTCATGCAACATACATCAGTGATATTAGCAGGAACACTGTAAAATGTTTATTATTATATAATTCCGATGCAACAGGTAATACGAAGATTTGTATCATACATTGTGTTAATTTTTTTTGTATTGGGAAAGAAAACAAAAATCACAGTGCTAAGAGTCTGAAAGAGCTGCTCTCTAGGGCTGAGCACAAACTGCATTCTATAAGGCTCCAAAATCTTCATCTCAAAGTGTCGCATTAAGCCACGAAGAAACATCTGGCTTGTCTTCGGCACTCCTTCTGTCTGAGCCTTGATGTAAAACACGTTTTCATCTCCAGAAACCAACTTAAACGAGTGCGTTTGCCATCCCTGGCCACTAGGGGGCCTGTGTGTCGCTGTCGTCTGAGCTTTTGAGCGGCTCTGTTTCTGGGAGACCCATGAGGGCTGTGTCAGCCTGTACCTCCTCCTCATCTGACTGGACCAGTGGAGAGTCTCCGTTGCAGCTTTCCTCGCTGCCATCCTCTTCATCCGGACCCTCGGTCACGCCGCTGATGGTGTCGGTGCAAGAGGATGAGATGGAGGAGGCGGTGTGCCGTACCTCTGTCTGTGAGGGCACCTTTAGGCTGATCTCTGAGGGGGACGAGCCGGGTTCCAGAGTCGGGCCACCTGCTGAACATATAGAACAAGGTTAAAATGTGTCACGCCATCTATTTCAGAATATTAATTAGGCCTGAAGTGCAGTCGCAACCTTGAATACTTATATGCTATGAGAGACACAGTAAGAGTCTAATGGGTTCACAGTCATTCTACTCATTCCTGCACTAAGACACAAATCTGCACTTGCTTTTTGCATTTTCTGAGTACCTGCAGTATTTAGTGGAATGATAAAACTACTACAACAGTGCCTTGCGAAAGCATTCAACCCCTCAGGGGTTGGTTTTTGCCCTGATGTGCATTTTTCAGCTGTTAGACCTTTTATTGAGACGTGTGTGCCTTTCCAAATCATATTCACTTCAATTGAATTTGCCACAGGTTAACTCCACTAAAGTGCAGTAACATCTACAAATGATATGAATGCTCCTGAGCGAAATTTCAAGTGTCCCAGAAAAGGGTATGAATACTTTTGCAATGTAATGTTTCAGTTTTTTTTTTTTTTTTTATTTCTAATAATTTTTTCAAATTTGTTACAAACACATTTTTCCTTTGTGATTATGGTGTATGGAATGTAGATTGATGTGGGGGAAAAAAAAAATATTTAAAGCAGTTTAACATAAGGCTGCTACATAAAACATGAAAAGGGGTTTGAATACTTTCACAAGGCGCTGTATCTTCGCACGTTTATAGTACGGAAGAGAAGAAATAGTTAAAGTTATTTTTGTTTTCTTTGTGTACAGGCTTTGTACAGATACTGTGAAATTAAACTTTAAACAGGACTTTCAAGGATTTTTAAGCACTTCTTTTTTGATTTATAAGGATTGAGAGATCTCACTTACCAAACAATGCCTTCTCTTTCAAATTCTAAAGCTAAATAGATAAATAAAAATATATACACTAATATAAAATGGCAAAAATAAAGCACATGCAAAGTATCACTACTAAAGTATTACAATATATACTACACTTTTACTATAGTAAAACCATGGTAAATTTTCTTAAGGGATCTGTATTTATGTATACTTTTTTGTTGTGTTTTTATAACTGCCCTACCTGAATGGTTTGATGTTTTCTACTGTTTAAGAAAAAAAAAATTGCGACATCGCTCCAAAATCCTGATCTGAAACATGATTCGCCATACGTGATCCGAAGTCTGGAACCGAATCAAATAATTTGCAAACCCACACCGAAGTCCCGATCTGAATCAAACGATTCACGATCCACGCTTTAAAGACTGGATCTACATAATGATTCACAAACCATCATTTCAGATCAGGACTCGGATCGTGAATCATATGCCTTCATGTATTGCAAATCATTTGAAGTCTGGCCCTGTGTCCCAGTGTGCATACTATCCACCCTATCTGCCCTAAAAAGTAATGAAAATTACTACTATCACATATAATATAGGATAGATAGAATGCACATTGGGACGCAGGCTGGGACTTCAAATTGTGTATCATGAATCATTTCATTTGAATCATTCAATTTGTAAAATGATTCACAAACCCATTCCGATCTAAATCAAATGATTAGTAATACGCAAAGTTTCGTTAGGGTATGTCGAAAAACTCTGACTGTATTTTCTCCCTCAACTTCAAAATTGTCCTATATCGCTGTTTGAACTTTTTCGTTAAGGGTGTTTGATCTTCCTTGCATGTTCACTTTGCAAATAGTGGGTCGGTACTTCTGCAGCAATGTAGGATGATTTTGAAATGATTTTTAAAGTTGAGGGAGAAAATGCGGTCTGAGTTTTTCGACATACCCTAACTGTCTTGAGTCAGAATACACAGAGTTTAGGGAGAGAAAGTCAAGACGAGCATCTGAGATTAAAAAGTATTTAAATTGTATTTTTTAAAATGAAAATAACCCATCGTTTCACTAGACAAGTCCCTTCTTTCTCAGCTGGGATCGTTAACAACCGCATTTGGGATCGTTTGAAGCCGCATTTAAACTGCATTTTGGAAGTTCAAACTCGGGGCACCGTATCAGTCCATTATATGGAGAAAAATCCTGAAATGTTTTCCTCAAAAAACTATTTTTTTATGACTGAAGAAATAAGGACATGAACATCTTGGATGACAAGGGGGTGAGTACATTATCTGTAAATTGTTGTTCTGGAAGTGGACTTCTTTAATTTTCAAAAAGTCTAATTCAAGTACTTCAAGCACTTTAAGCACCTTGTATGAACCCTGCAGAAAACACTGTGGCTGAACCACTGACATCACATGGACTATATTAACAATCTTTACTACCTTTCTGGGCCTTGAACATGGTAGTTATGTTGCTGTCTATGCAGGGTCAAAAAGATTTCATCAAAAATCTTAATTTGTGTTCTGAAAATGAACAAAGGTCTTACGGGATTGGAACAACATGAATTAATGACAGAATTTTAAATTTTGGGTGAACTATTCCTTTAAGTACTAGGATTTCCAATGTCAAACTCTTTGTGTGTGAGCCCACTTTGCTAATTCTGATATTTGCAAAGTAGTTATTTTTGTGTTTGTTCTGTAATAAATGTGAAAAAGGCACGAAATCAAGTTTCATTAACAGCACAACCCAACCTGTGTCAGGAGACTGAGCGCTGCTCTCTTCCCCTACGGAGCTGAGGAAGACATCGAGAGCCTCGTGATCGGACACATCCGTGAGATCCATTTGTTCCAGGAGGTCAACATTCACCTCCATTGAGGACATACTGCCTATTGGATCTGCCCCAGAGAAAGAAACAAACCATAAATACATCTTTTACTTTGTGAATCCTAACATCAAACCGGCTGATCACATCAAAGCCTACAGAACAGAAGATTCAGTTCAGGAATATACAAGCAAATTCACATCACAATACAATGAATGACATGAGAACGGAAGAGCTTAGGACAAAGAAGATGCAGGGGAATGCATAAAGTACCTCACGCATCAGGGCAGCATTAAGGCAGGAGACAGGAAAGAGAAGACCATCAGTTTAGCATCAACATCCTCACACAAGCGCTTTAACCTCTCATTTAACATAGTAACAGTATGTTAAAATATTCATGAAGGGAAGAACACCGCCTTGAGCAGCGCATCATATAGACCGACTGTGATTCAAATTAATTTGCTGTTATTTTCGTAAGTTTACTAAAAAAAAAAATAGCATTTTGACTACTAAAACAGTTTACTGTCATATATATTTACTACTAGCTTCTAAACTCATATCATACTATGTGAGGAGAACAAGTATGAAAAGAAAAAGGCTTGTTGAGAGCATTACAAATCAATTTCTGAACAAGTATGTGGCGAAGTGGTCCTTCTAAAATAAGTAACTGACCTCTCCTGTCGGTGATCTGGAGGTATCCTGTGGAGAGGTACTGCTCCATGTCTTGCTGAAATGCCTCTTCGAAATACTTCTGCCGCTCCTTTAGCTTGACCTGCTGCGCATGCTCCATCTCCAGCACTTTCTGGGCATGTTCTGCATCGAGCTCCGCTAAAGAAAGACATAAAACACCAAGTAGGTTACAAAATGACAGAGAGAGAGAGAGAGAGAGAGAGAGAGAGGGGAAAGAGAAAGAGAAAAAGATGGGGGATGGAAGCACAAAACGAACTGGAAAAGGGAAGTGGATTAACCCTTAGAGAATTGATGTAGAAACATGCAACATCTGCTTATAGCAACTAAACAGTATTTCATATAACACAAATAAATGATAAACACATTAGATTAAATGATACTTTAGGAAAATGTTCATTTTCACTAATTTTTCAATACATACATGCTACAAAGACACATAACAGCAGCTCATTTTTACATCAACAAGTTAACCAGAATGCATTTTTCACCTTATTATCTCCTAACACGATAAATTCACAGAACATGGTCACTGATGTATCAAGTTGAATAATCACTGTGGGTGAATTTTAGCAATCTTCTCCTATAATATAGACCTGTAATATAGTTTTCATAATTCTCAGCATGTTTTTAACATAGAGAGATCAATGAAGCTGCACTGCAAGCCTCCAATTACGCATAATCTAGAACTATATACCAGGATCACTGAACTTAAACTTATCTAGAAGTCATAGCATATATTATTATACACCGCCATTCAATAGTTTAGGATCAGACTTTAGTTTAGTTTCAGTTTAGGATGTAGACTTGCAATGTTTTTTAAAGAAGTCTTTTATGCTCTTCAAGGTCGCAATTATTTGATCAAAAATACAGAAAAAAAAAGTAATATTGCAAAATGTTATTACAATATAAAATAATGGTTTCTATTTTAATATATTTTAAAATATAATTTATTCATGTGATACAAAGCTGAATTTTCATCAGCCATTACTCCAGTCTTCAGTGTCACATGACCCTTCAGAAATCATTCTAAGACGCTGATTTATATTTACAATTATCGATGTTGGAAACAGTTTTGTTTTTGATACTGTGATTCTTTTTTTTAGGATTCTTTGATGAATAAAAAGTTAAAAAGAACAGCATTTATTCAAAACAGAAATCTTTTCAAACAATGTAAGTCTTTGCTATCACTTTTTATAAATGTAACACATCCTTGGTGAATAAAAGTCTTAATTTTTTTCAAAAAAAAAGAAAGAATAAAAAATGTACTGACCCCAAACTTTTGAATGGTAGTGTATACTGTTAGCATATAGAAAATTCTAGAATGTAGAAACTGGTTTCCAGCACTGATAATAGATCTGCATATTAGAGTGATTTGTGAATGATCATGTGATACTGAATACTGGGCTTTGATCACAGGAATAAATTAGATTTTAATATATTTTATAATAGAAAAACATTCTTTTACATCGTAACTACATCTCACAATATAAAAATTTTCTCTGTGTTTTTAATGAAATAAATGCAGGCTTGATGAGCATAAGAAACTTATTTTAAAAGCATTAAAAATCTTACTGTTTGCAAACTTTTGAACTGCAGTGAATTTTAAAATAAAATTTAGTTCTGTGGTGGCAAAGCAGAATTTTCTTATTATTGGTTGTGCTGATTTTTTCAGGATTCTTTGATGAATAGAAAGTTCAAAAGAAGATTTACTGGAAATATCATTTATCATTTTGTAACAACATAAAAGTATTTGATCAATCACGTTTGATCAATTTAAAGCATCCTTGCTGAATAAAACTATTACATTAACAACGCTGAAATGTTGCACTCTTAAAAAACCCAGTGCTGCAAGAACGTACATATAAATGGTTTTTAACCAGTTGCTTCTTAAAAACACATTTAAAAGTGAAATAATAATCTCTGATATTTCTAGAATTGAACTATCCAACTCCACACACAAATGTTCGAATATTAACACAATACCATCTCTAATATCTGTCTGATATGCATTTCCCAAGACTCTTTGCAAATATCTAAATCAAACCTTAGACATCTAAACTTCAAGATAACATTGCATAAATTTTCAAACATGCTTTCTAAAGCACATCAAAGAACAAGATCCTACACAAGTATTTTTACAGCATGCTAGCTTACCACAGAACGTGACGGTTTTCTAGTAGTGGTGGCAGAGAGCGCAACGCTTCTTTTGTGTGATATGAGATGCAGTTAAATTCTTTATCTTTTCACAGGAAGTACATACTTTTCTCTGAAAAGCAGGAAGCCTGCCTGTGCTGTTTGAATGTCACTGTGGTGTTTCTGGGTGTGAAGTATGTTTAAATAGATATGGTACAAACATCCTGTCGAAGCTTATGGTGACATCCTAGATGCAACTTATTTAAAGGTTAATTTGTCCACCAAGAATTACAGCTTGAGCAAAAAAAAAAAAAAAAATTCTCTAAAACTCTCCAAACAGAAAATATTTCAAGACATGGTCATCGCCATGCATTGAAAGAACTGTTGAATGCATGCAAGTATGCACATAACAACTGCAAATACTGTATTAGAGCAGACTTTGTCTACCGTTGTAATGCTCCTATGTATTGTGTGAGGAACAGAAATCCATTGATGAAGCGGTGAAATGCGCCTCTGTTATTAGGATGTGGTCTTAACCACAGTTCTGTCACGTTCCTTTTAAACAGATGCTGGTTATACAGTGTTAAATAAAAGGCAAAATGTAAGCATGCTCACTAGGAAACCATTGTTGCCCATTTCAGCACAATATTAGCCTTGCAAAAAGGGGCTATGTAAATGAAGTTGATGCAAGCAGATTTAAAATGAACTGAATATGTATGCATGTATTTTCACGATGCTAATTTAGCAATGGTATTTGGTTGACACACTCCTCTTATACCACCTAAGCTAATAACCTGCTTCAATCCCTCACGCTTGTAAAATCGATATTTCACAGCAGGATCATCATTATCCAGTCTCTTTACAGTAATAACACTACCTGTTGAAGGAGTAAAAATCAATGTGTTTTGGTTTTATGCAAATTTAAGGTTTATATAAATACTGGCTTGAAGTTAATGACAAATAACATGATTCTTTTTCATATTCAATATTAAGATTTTAGGCTAACATGTATATTGTATGCATAGGGAATATTTATAAACATTTTATTGAAAAGTTTGGGTCAGTAATATTTTTTGGCTGCATTTAAGCTGTTTTCTATTTTAATACATTTTAAAATGTAATTTATTTCTGTGATACAAGGAGCCATTGCTTCAGTCTTTAGTACGTCATGATTCTTTAAAAATCATTCTAATAAGCATGTATTTAAAGGTATTGTATCATAGTTTCTACAAAAAGATTAAGCAACAATGTTTTCAACACTGATATTAAGAAAAAATGTTTCTTAACAGAAAATAGAAAACAGTTATTTCACAATATTAAAGTGAACCCTGGGTATTGAGACTTGTGTGGCTTAATATAATGTAATTGATGCCTCTCACTGAAATATGTAGTTGAAAACTGTAAAAAGATTTACGTTATTTAAAAAAATCCACATTGTTTTTATACATACTTTGGACTATAGGGGGCGCCATTATTTAGATGAAGGGAAATGGTTGGACTCTGTGAGCTACTGGCACCACCTGTTGTTATTTTTACCACAACACAACTTAGAAAATAAAACACTGATATGATACCACAGCTACTGAAAGAGCTTACAGGTGGCAATGGATGTAAGTGTAGGCTTAAACCAAATGCCGTACCATTGTTTTTTCCCCACAAGGAGTCTAAATGCCCTGGATATCAAGTGAAATCAGCACTGAGAAACTCCTTCAGTGGTTGCAGCGTCATGATAAGCGTTGGGACGTTTGCATCCTGCCAGGATGGCATCTAGCGTTTCTTGTCTCTGCCGTTTGTAAGCTTTTTCAGTTGCTGTGGACTACAAAAAGCCTCAAAGGCATCAGGGCTAAAGTGGAGAGAACAAAGCTGCAGGTCTTTAGGAAGTTTGATTTGTCTGCAGCAATCTTTCCATTCTTTTCCCCTCTTTTTAATCGCTAGGAAAAGCAGTGAAGACTTATATGTTCTCATTGCCCTTCAACTGAAAATTACAACCAAAAGCCACATAATGTTGCATCATATTAGTATTTTATTTTCCAAGTTGTGTTGCAGTAAAAATAAGTTGTTTGCACATGACGTCATTGCTATGGCGCGAAATGCAGCTGGAGGGCAGGAAGTGATATTTCTCCATAGGAATCACTAGCATAAACTCAAAAATGACTATGTTTTGCGTTGTTTATGGATGCTCAAATTGGTCAAACCGAGAAACCACAAAATATCTTTTATCATGTATGAAAATTTGCTGTTCATAAGGGGGGAAAGGCAAGAAATTGACTTGAAAGCGCAGGGAAAAAGTGGCTTGTAAACCTCCGTCTGTGGTCAGGAGGAGAGTCGGATAATGCTTGTGTGTGCAAATGGTCAAGAAAAGATATAATATGTTAAGATATTAATAAAGAAATATATAAATATATATAGGGTGAGACAGTGAGAATTCACCTAATGCTAAACGCCACACGTAGACACAATTTAAGATATTATATTTGTAGTTCCAAAAGCGTCATTGATTATAACGGAACATTGTGAGATTGCAATAAATTGAAGTGAGTGACAGCTTTCTAGTGACTATGGAAGCGCTATTTGCTCGCTTTCTATAATCAGTTCGGAATTTAAATAAAAGTTTAGCTTTACGTGCTGCTAACAGGACCAATAGCCACAAAACCCTGCACCAAACCCTGAAGCGAACTTTCAGGAGTGACTGAAAAAGCAGAACGGATGAGATGGAGGAAAGTCTGTACTGTACAAGAGAAATGTATAAACAGAAAATCACAACATATGTGGGATGTGATCCTTATGTTATGAAGAGGAGTGATTTTTCAACTAAATTGAAATAGCTGCCTCATGTTGCCTGTCATTGAGGCGGTGGAAATAAGCTACGCAACTAAGCCTGACAGCAAACAAACTCTTTCGAACGTGATTCCTACATTTATATGAAGGATGCAGGATATATGTTACTCCTGAAACTACTGCTGTACAGGGTTTTTGGCCATTGGTCCTGTTAGCAGCAGGTAAAGCAAAACTTTTATTCAAATTCCGAACTGATTATAGAAAGCGAGCAAATAGCATAAAAATGTACTTTTTTTTCAAATTCTGAATTGATTATAGTCTAGAAAGCGAGCAAATAGCGCTTTCATATAGTCACTAAAAAGCTGTCACTCACTTCAATTTATCGCAATCTCACAAGGTTCAATTGTAATCAACTGTAAATATATCTTATTTGCATTGTATCTATGTGTGGCATTTAGCATTGTGTGAATTCTCACTGTCTCACCCTGTGTCTATTTATATATTTCTTTCTCTTAATATTATTATATCTTTTATTAACCATTCGCACACGCAAGCATTATCTGACTCTCCTCTTGACCGCAGACACAGGTTTACAAGTCACTTTTCCCTGTTTTTTTTCAGTCAATTTCTTGCCTTTTCCTCCTTATGAACAGCAAATGTTCATACACGATATGAAATACAATTTCTCAGTTTCACAGATTTCCATAAACAACTGAAAACATAGTCATTTTGAGATTCTGCTACTGATTCCTATAGAGAAAAATCACTTCCTGCCCTCCATCTGCATTTCGCGCGTCCTCAGAATCACGTGACTGCAAACAACCTATAGCAACAGGTAGCTCCAGTAGCTCACCAAGTGCAAGAATTTGACATCATTGAAATACCAGCGCCCCCCCATAGTCCACAATATCTATAAAACGATGTGGATTTTATTAAATATCGTAAATCTTTCATGGGGCTTCTACTACAAATTTCAGTAAAATATATAATTTACGCTATATTAAGCCATACAAGTTTTAATACCTGGTGTTCTCTTTACCTTTTTCTTAAACTGTATTTTTGATCAAATAAATGCAGACTTCCAAAAAACATTAAAATAATGTAATTATACTAAACTTCCCCTGTAGTTTATGTCTAATTACACTTTAGTTACTGAATAATTATAGTAGATTACTTGACTCATTTAAACGGCTTTACATGCATGAAATGGACTTATTATTGCCTTTGACGTCACAGATCAGGAGAGCTGCTAATGAAAAGACTGGTAGTGTTCTTAATACCCCATGAACATAGCTATTTTGAGCTTCAGGTGGGAAAAAAAAAAAGCAGACAGCAGAACAGAGCAGCTATAAGCTGCCATACTTCCATGGGGGTCCTACAGCATCTGAGCAAGTGCCACTGAAAAGTGAACGGGAATGCTAATAGCTTTCTCATTCATGATTCCATGTCCACAAGCACTAAATCATGGATATGGCATGAAAGAACTAAGTCTGCGGGGATAAGCTGTGCCTTTCGTCACATTTTCCATTGCATACGTGTGACAGCTAATGATAGATGACGGCACGGGATGAGCCTCGGGCTCTCTGATCACACTTGTCACATCCTCCACACACATTCCTCAAAAATGAAGGAAATACGTTAAGAATGTTTGTCAGGGCCAATGCACAGACAACCACAGCTAAAACTTTCATGGTCTGCTCAATGCAGGATTTCACAATGACAATTTTCATAAAAGCTCCATCAATCGTCTATTAGGAAAATGCTGCACCAAACAAATAATAGCATACTGATCAAAGATGGTGCATCTTCAAGCTAATCGTTGGAGCATCTGGCAGCAGACGCTAATGCAGGTTCAGCCCTAAGGCCAGACAGGTTAATGACTCATTCTAATGAGCTGACCTGCCTCCACACACAGAACAGAACCTCACAATCCAGCAGCAGGAAGAGGAAACTGAAGAGGAATGTATAAACACTTGTCTTCTGGACTGACAGTTCATTCAACACATGGATGGTTCAATATCAGTCATCTGTCCAAGCGCAGTCAATTAGAACAGACAAAGAGCTATACATAGTCTCTGGTTTGTATGAGCAAAATCTTCTCTTACTGTATTTCTTAAACCAAAAGCTTGTAGCAATCTTGTGTTAGAAACACATTGAGAAATGTGTGGACAAATCAGGAACTACAATCTCTGAAACTACTGTGGGGTGAAATCATCTCTATTTACATGTTCAATGTATTCTTAAAGGTCCAAGTGTTTGTATGCATTAAAGCCACAAGTCTGCACCACCAAAACACCGCAACATGTCAAATAAAAAAACACTATGTTCACAAAAAGGTGGCATCAAAGACAAAAACTAAATGTAGGGCCCTATGATTTCTGAGATGCGGAAAACGCGGAATACGGTGATAAAAATGGAATTTACTGTATTATGCGGAATGTCACGGAATTTGCCACATTTTGGACAAATAAATCAAAAGTAGGTCAGGATACTTATATATAAATGTGATATGGACTAGTGTCTGTGAATATTAAGCTACAAAAAGACTATTTAAATATGAATCCTGCATATTCTGAGTGTCTGTGTGTGAATGAATGCCGCAGACATGCGGTTTCGTTTACTACATACATACTAAAGCATGCGTGACGCTTGCTGTGTTTTCCGCTTCTGCCGCCTCAATATATGAGTACATGAACTGCCCTGAGAGTCATTTCATGAGCATTTTACAGTTTATTGTGAGAAAACCTATCGTCATAGGTTGTTGCTGTATACAAGCAGAAACTTAAGGTCTTTACAGCAACCTCTCAAAATTAATTTGAAGAAACTGTGACAGAACTATATTACTTAATGTAACCAGAAAAACGTAGTATTTCTGAAAAAAAAAAAAAAAAAGAAATAAAAGAAAATATTTTTAAATAAAATCAATAAATTAGAGACGCTTTTCATTATTAGATTTAAAGAAACCATTAGAATTCAGAAAATTGATGGAAAATAGAATTTCACTAAAAAAAAAAAATTAATTTGAGAAAAAAATAAAGCACATTTTATTGGTCCTTAAAAAAGTAATTTTTGTTAACTTTTAATAAATTGCTGTTAAATTATGTAAGTTTCATGATTTTAGTTAATTAGACATGCTTTTTGATTAATAAACATAATTTAACTATTAAAACAGAGTCCAGAAAAATTTAAACAAAAAAATAAAAAAAGCAATTCTATTCAACAACTCATGTTGCTGTGATGACATATAGCTAATTCATAACATTCAATGGGTTAAACAGCTCGTAAACAATTGAAGTGAGAAAATATGAGAAAATATCAAATAAACACACATGCTACATGGTGTTAAATTAATGACAAAATAAATGTGACCCTGGACCATAAAACCAGTCAATAAGCAGACCATAAGCAGCCCGGGTAAATTTGTAGCAAGAGCCAAAAATACATTTGTATGGGTCAAAATTATCGATTTTTCTTTTTTGCCAAAAATCACTATATTAAGTAAAGATCAACTTAATTTTTGATTAGTAATATGCATTACTAAGAACTTAATTTGGACAACTTTAAAGGCGATTTTCTCAATATTTAGATTTTTTTTTTTGCAACCTCAGATTCCAGATTTTCAAATAGTTGTATCTCAGCCAAATATTGTCCTATCCTAACAAACCATACATCAAGCTAATTTTTTCAGCTTTCAGATGATGTATAAATCTCTGTGTTTGTGGTCTAGGGTCACAAATTACAAAAGCACAATTAGGCACTTGAGTTATTTAAGACCTATGTTTCCTTAAAATTCTAGAACTACATTCGGATTAACATGTTTTCCATCATTTTTTAAAAAACATTCTCTGTCACATACAAAAAAAATAAATAAATACATCTTGTCCCAACAAAAGAACTGATTTAATGTAATTTGTTTGTTAAGCACTCATTCCATTACAATATAATGTCAATGCTCTCTAATGAAGGCTGAATCTCTGACATAACTTGATGAGACTGAAATGCTTGAGCCACCTAGAGGTTGCAGGTCTACAACTCATCTACTTAAACCCCAATTTACAAGTCAAACAGCACTGTGACTCTTTAAAACCTCACATTGCAGCGATGCTCTCCACACACAGCACAGCAGGAAATAACCCCAACCTTAAGTTAATAACTATAACAACTGGCTATCCATGACCAGAAGGTTTTTAAAACAGATTTAGAGCAACGTTTCTAGATTTGATGCATCCAAAAGTCTTTCATAAAAGTATAACTCTATGCACAGCATAGGCTTTATGACGGTTGGTAATGAAAAGGCACACAGACACAAAAGCCACTGTAGGCATCCTAATAATCTGCGCTGAAATTCCATTACTAAAGCCTGCCAAACCCAAAGATGACAAACAATGACTGCGAAACACCAATTCAAATCCCTTGACACACCGCCAGAACTGTGATACATTGGCATATCAAATTAACCGTACAAAAAAAGTGCCTGGAAACCTACAAGAATCTCTCATGCTGCTGTCCAGAGTTCCCGACGTGGACATTTTGTATTTCTCCTTGAAGAGTGCGGATGAGCTGAACGCAGGACCGACAAACCAGAGACTGCAGTTAAAGTGAAGCTGAAGAACGGCTAAACAAACATCTTTTATTCTGCCGCCGTTTTTATTCCATAAGCAGCCCTTCTATGGCCAGGAATGCTGAGACATTGCCTGCTCAGGGACACAGAGCTAGAGATGCAGCTGGAGTGAGGAGGAAAGCAGGGAACGTACCAATTCACAAAACTGTAGGGGTGAGGGTCTGTACAAATCTGAGTTTTATGTCCAATATTCGTCTTCGTCACTTGTGATCTCGGACTAATCTGTCGATCTTATCCTTTATACTACAATCAACTACACTTACGATTAATGTTAACAATTAGAGCACATAAATAGCGGCTATATTAGTGAATAATCATTAGTTAGCCAGCGCTAAAAAAACGCTGCAATCTGACAAAGCAGCACATTCACGCCGAATCTCAAGGTAACGATAAATCTGAATGTCTTTTATATATAATAAAGCTGCATTTTACACTGCACATACTATTGCAAATCACAGATCCCTTGCTCACACACAGAAAAAAATGAATTAACTAAATAAATAATTATTTTAAAAACTAAATAAATAAATAAATCAAGCATGAGGTGTGAAGTCTTGAAGCACACTGCCCACACAAAAGACGAGCCAATCTCAAGCAACACCACCTACGTACCAAAGGAAGTGTTATAAACAGTCTTTACCACTTTTTGCAGTGACAAAGGATGTTAAATAAATTTTACAAAAATAAAATAAACCTATCCTTATTCTAAACATTTACAGAATCTCAGATGACCTGAATTTTCTGTAAATAAAGGGCATGTGTAAGTGAACAATGATGCCGTGATTCTATTTAGTACAACATCTCTAACTGATACATCAAGAAGCTGTGATGATAAAAGCGATTGTTATTTATACTGGACTGTAGGTATGAACAGATGGAGCAGGCAGCCTCCCTTGGAGGTCAGTGTGGAATGAATGGCACCATGAGACCAAATAAAGACAGCAGTGGCCACTAGTTAGAGCACTTTTGCTCTCCCTGAGGTTAATTAGTGTCGCCTGGGTAATTACTACACAGTTTTTCACAGTTTTGAGCACTAAATCAGCTTCATGTGGTAAATAAAAACGCTAAAAATAACAAAAAGATTGAATTAAACAAAAAGAATGCTGGGTTAAATACAACCTAGCGCTGGGTGAAATATGGACATTCAATACATGTGAATTTCCAACCTATTTTGGGTTCATTTTAAGCAAGAAATATAGTAATTTTTAAGCAATAGTTAAGTTAATTAAAATTGCCCAGAAGGTTGGGTTCAGTTTTTCTTTTTTTTTTTTTTTTTTGTAACTAGGGCTGCACAATAAATCGCATGCGATTGTCAGGCGCTTTTAGTCAGTAAAGCCGGTACTTTGATTAGTAGTCAAAGTCTCTCACTAATTAAAGTACCGGCTTTAATCAAAGTATCGGCTTTTCTGACTAAACGCGCCTGACAATCGCATGCGATTTATCGTGCAGTCCTATTTTTAACCCAGCATTTTTTTTTTTAGAGTGTATGAACTATTTATCCTTCTGAACCCTACACGTCCACTATTGTTGACTCTCTGACCCTTCTTCGTTCTACCTTTAAATCAAAATTAAAAACTCTTTTTAATCAGTGGTCAATGACTCATTCCTTTTAGTGAACTAGTTTCATACACTTCTTGAGCATATATGATTTCTATAATTCTTGAGTCTAAGAAATCTGTTAAAGAAATTATAAAACAAAAATAAATATTTAATTTAAAAAAATGGTACATAAAAAATGATATAGTTATAAATAATTAAAATATTATAGTATTCTTTTAAAATGTAATATTTTAAAACAAATAATTATAGAATTATAAATAATCATACACACTCCCGTTCAAAAGTTGTAAAAAAAAAAAAAAAAAATTATAAAAGAAGGCTTTTATGCTCACCAAGGCTGCATTTATTTGATAAAAAAAAACAAACAAAAAAAAAAAACACTAATATTGTGAAATATTGTTATGATTTAAAATAACGTTTTTTTAGTTTGCTATATTTTAAGATGTATTTCTGTGATGGCAAGCACACAATTTTTAGCAGCCATTGCTTCGGTCTTTAGTGTCACGTGGTCCTTCAGAAATCACTCTAATACACTGATTTGATCCGATTGGTAAACACAGATATTATCTATGTATGCATTTTAGTATTAGCTGTGGAGGTTGTACTCTTTTTGGATTCAAAAAAAGATCATTCTTACCTTTGAAAGACTCCAGCTCTTTCCTAGAAAACAAATAAAGAGGGAGTTACATCAATGTACACATATATAGCACACGATCTCACCAGATGTCACATTAAGTCAGCCCCATTTAAAACAGGCCCAGATTCCTGAGATAAAGAGGCTGCAGCGTTTCACTGGCGCTGACAACTTTTGCATCTGTGTGTTTGTACTAATGAATACCCACACGCCGAAGGAGAAGGGCACTGAGAACTGAGCCCAGCTGCTTTCCAACTCACTGGGCAAAGCTGTAGATGTATGATTTAGCTGCAGGCTCAAACAGCAAGAGCATGCAGCTTCAGAAGAACCACGGATGCCTGTATGATTATACAATACACACACACTGCTTTCCTTTAGCCTATATGCTATTTGCGCTTTTCATAGAGTACAAGGATATTTGGGTGTTTTCCTTAAAGTTTATATCTGTGTGCGGTTATACACTGCTTCTGTGCAAATCTGCAAAACACACTGTATGCAGTTTCACTGTAATGATGAACAATCTAAACAGCAGGTGTTGTATTGCTTGTTCCACAGACTCCTATTCAATACAGATGCTCTAATTTGTCCTCAATATTGCCAGCGTGCAAAATATTGCCAAAAGGACAAGCTATGTTCTGTTCTTCATAAACAGATCCTTCATGTTCTGCAGTTATTCTGACTTAATGAACATAACAGACACATTAATCTGTCTGGGGATTTATTTAAAAACAAACAAACACTTTTTTTTTTTTTTTTACCTTTTCTTGATCTTATAATTTTCCAGCTGCAGGATCTGAAAGTGCTTGAAGCGCTGATGCTCACACTGAGCACACAAATCCTCAAGATAGAGCAGACGACTCTCCATCTCCTCAAAGTCAGCCTCCAGATGAGCTGTGCAAAAACATTAAAGACTAATAAGTTTTATACCTTAGTAGAGGAATCAAACTAGAACCATATACTGTTACTACTAGTTAATGAGTTCTACAGTTCTGATTTCAGATGCAAGGTATGGTGACATTTTTCCATTTGCATTAAAGGGATAGTTCACCCAAAAATAAAAATTGTGTCAAAATTCTCACCCTCATGTCGTTCCAAACCCAGTGTTCACCTTCGGAACACAAATTAAGATATTTTTGATGAAATCCGAGAGCATAGACAGTAACACGACTTCCACGTTCAAGGCCCAGAAAGACATAAGAGAACTTTCATTTTTGGGTGAACTATCCCTTTAAAAACATTACATCCTCTGCACATACAGTAATACTTCTTACATTTCAGACTATGAACACAAATGGCTAAATAATGAATGATAACTGACACAAACTGTTTGGTGTCAGTGTGAGAGGCACAGAGGCAGGACTTAATACAGCTACATAACACCACCAAGTGGCAACACTAAAAAGTGCCTTTGATGTAAATGAGAATTTACAATTCTCTCTGAATTCACCCTCTAAAACCTCTAAGGGAATGTGATATGTCTTATTTCATATCTGCTTACACGATAAAAAAGTTAGAAGAGTAGAAGGTATTTATACTTCATCACTTTATGCATATAAATGAAATAGCAAACCAACCGAACAAGTATGCAAATTGGAAGGTCACTATTTGCATTTCCTGTATTAAAGAGTTAGATTACACAAAAATGAAAATTTGTCCATTTTTTATTCACCTTCAAGCCATACTAGGTGTAGGTGACTTTCTTTCTTTCAGACAAATCCAATCGGAGTTATATTCAAAAATGTCCTGGCTCTTTCAAGCTTTATCACGGCAATAGGCAGGTGTTTCTGTTCAACAGGTAAAAAAAAAAGGGCAATAAAGTGCAATCCATGCAGTGGTTTTTAATTAATCTGTAAAAACAATATCTCCTTTTTCAAATCTAGCCATTCTCAGATGTCTGTTGGTGTGGCGTCACATCGACAAAGCTGCTGAAGATGCAGTGGATTACGTTTGTTTGTGAAGGGAATGCACCTCCTGATCTACATAAATGGGTCTATGTTCACGGAAATCATTCGTGATCCAGCTTATAAGGGTATAAGGGTTTGTTTTTTAATGAATCTCTGCAATCACCTTTCCTAATAATGTGCTAGTTAGCAATTTTTACGGCTAAACGTGCTAAATGCGGCTAAAGTAAACAGGCTTGTCACTCCACATAGAGAAGAAAGGGGCGGGGCAAGCAGAGCTTATTTGCATTTAAAGGAGCAATCCATCAGAATGGGTTGATTTTTGCACAGCTCACTTTGACTAGGTAAAAATAGTGTTGTTTTACAAAACCATTGAGAATTTATAACCAAAGTATATTATAGACTTTTCATTAAGACCCTAAGGAATAACAGCAACTTGTGGAAAAAGGGCATCTGATGACCCCTTTAAAATGTAGTTAAAACTAGCTTGTGCTCACTGGTGTACATTGAAGCAGCTCTGGGCGGGTGATGTAGGATGTCTGCGTTGTGCATGTGCCGCTCAGAAGTGATGAACACGAATGCGCAAGTGGAGAGATTAAAACAAAACAACGGTCATGAATTAGAGGATTTGTAAAGAAGAATGTCAGAGGATTTTGATATAAGCCAAGAGGAGACTGGTTTTCCCTTGTTAAAGTAAGGAAAATTTGCTTCCTTCGCTTCTGTAAACAAATGTTGGTTTTCACGAGACTCACTGGCACACATGCAACGCCGACGTCCTATTTACCCCCGGAGCTGTGTGAGGCACTTTTTATTATGGATGGATGAACTTTATTGGACTTGTTTTGACCTGTTCAAGAGAAACACCTGCCTATTGCCATGATAAAGCTGGCAAGAGCCAGGACATTTTTTTATATAACTCCGATTGAATTTGTCTGAAAGAAGGAAGTCATATACACCTAGGATGGCTTGAGGTTGAGTAAATAATGGGCTAATTTTTATTTTTGGGTGAACTAACCCTTTAAACATACAGCAGGGAGGGGGATATGACCAAAATCTTATATCACAATATGAGTAATTTTATTTCACAGTAATAATATATATAACAATATAGTTTTAATGACGTAGAAATGTCATAATTCTCGTCACCAGTGTCAATATCACAAAATACTAATACTAGCCTAAATAACAAATAAATAAATAAATAAATAAATAAATACTCAAGCTCACTAAAGACAAGTAAACAATTAGTGAATAAAAAGAACAAATAAATTACAACAAATTAGAACAAATAAATAGGAAATGCTACATACATTGTATAAAGTAATCAAATGCATAAAAGCACTGGATATTTGTCACTTTGCAAATTAAATATAAATTTCTTTTTATTAAAGTTGCAAAGTAATTTAGTCAAAAGCAGTGAGAGATTTTCTCTCTTCTTGTTAGACTAATATAAATGACAGAAAGCAGGAATATTAGACTGCTGTCACTTTAAGATCTGCCCGGAATAAATATATTGTTACACATGTGTTTTCTTTCTCAGCTGTTTGCTCTCACTTTATACCCTAATTACTGTGTTTATGAGGATACTTGCAAAGACGGGCATTTTGACACATACGAGAGTGCGTATTTAACTGTTCAAAGCCTATAAAGTGGCGAAAGTAACATTTCAAGACTCTTTCACTGCTTACTGTGTTTTAACAGCTTAAAATCACTTGTTTTTAAGCATGTAATCGCGATAGAGAAAATAGTCCAAAATCTCTGGTTGACAAATTTCTACCAGTTAATTGCGTCTACCGGTATATCGCCCACCCTTAATATTTAGTGCTGTTCAAAAGTTTTTTCGAAGAATTCAGACTTTTATTAACCAAGGATGCATTAAATTGATTAAAAGTGACAGCAAAGACATTTACAATGTTAAAAACTATTTCCATTTTCAACAGACGCTGTTTTTTTAAACCTTCTAATCACGCAAAAAAAAGTACATTCCAGTTTCACTAACTACAGGTGCATAATTGTATATTACACAAAAACATCATTTGTCCAAAACACTACAAAAGAAATCGCTGCAAAAAGAGCTTATAACAAATGAATGATCAGAGCAACTACTAGACTTTATCTGTCTGTTGTGTGCACTCAGTCTACACAATACATTTTGTAAGGGAGCCAAGTCTGAAGATTAATGCCTGAAGCTAATAGGTGCAATGTTACAGCATGAACAACAGCGACTGACATCAGCAGATGGAGCTCCACAGGAATCACTCTCATTACCGCCCTGTATAGCAGTTACACACAGAGTGTGAAGCATTGTGTGCAGACAAATGCTTTGCAAAGGCAGTCAAGGTGATCTTATTTCTTTGCTGTCACAGTAAAAGCCCCATTTAAGGCCAGGTGAGAACTACAATATGCATTGATTTCAAGGGTCTCATAAAAGTAGTACAAGTTTTATGAAATAATCATAGCGTTGTCTGAGGAACAAATGGAAATTTAAGTTATTATTCACTGATAATCCTCCCATTAATAGCAGCTCGTGTTTTATTATATTAAAATTTGGCAAGACGAGAGATTTTGCCAGCTGGGGATGAAGTTTCAAATATATGGAAGTTCACTTGAGTTTTGAGAACTATGGCAGAGAGGAAGATTTGTCAGTGAATCCAAATGAGCTGTTTAAAACTAATGTAACATTAACAACCTCCTTCTGTAACAATATTAAAAATATCTAAAAGATCCCTGTATGAATAACTCCACTGATTAAGATTCTTATGCGTAATGACTGTGAATGTCTCACCAATCCGTGAGGTGATAGTCTCCAGGTCCGAGAGGAAAGCAGGAATCTGCTGCAGTTGTTCCTGCAGCTCCAGCACTGCACCTCGTCTTTTCTCCCAGTGTGCACACAGCATCACGACCTCCCCGTCCACCGTCTGACAGACAGAGACAACCACAGGCTTTAGTTACCATAGCCACAGCACAACAAACCCTAAACTGTATAATATTAGATGTGTGAACTTACTTCCCCTGCCTTAGCACACTCTTTAGCCCGTTTATGAAGAGCCACCCAAGTGTCTTCATATCTGGTGAAGACAAAGGCCATACATTTCAAAATATGGTTATGAATATATTTATCAGTTTTAGGTATTTATAAAAATATTTCCCTGAGTATTTAAATGGATTCCACTGCATTAACTTTTTTGTTGACAGCACTGACATCATCATTTTTTGACATGGTTGTGTATAAAAACAGTAAAGTAACTTACCGACTGAGCAACTCGACTCCAGCAGAATATTGTGGAAAGTGTTCATCTCTTCTGGGAGAATATATACAATATATTTATATAAATAAATACACTACCAGCCAAAAGTTTTTGAACAGTATGTTTTTTAATGTTTTTAAAGAAGTCTCTTCTGCTCACCAAGCCTGCATTTATTTGATCCGAAGTACAGCAAAAAACTTTTTTTTTACCATTTAAAAAGATTCTTTTCTATTTAAATATATTTTAAAATGTAATTTATTCCTGTGATTTCTAAGCTGAATTTTTAGCATCATTACTCCAGTCACATCATTGTATTATTCTGATTTGATCAAAGAATCCTGAAAAAAAATTTACTCAACGGTTTTAAATACTGATAATGATAATAATTTTTAAAAAGTTTCTTTAACAGCAAATTAGAATATTAGAATGATATCTGAAGGACCATGTGACTGGAGTAATGATGCTGAAAATGTAGCTTTGATCACAGGAATAAATACATTTTACAACTTATTTAAATAGAAAAATAATTTTACTGTTTTGCTGTACTTCAGATCAAATAAACAGGCTTGGTGAGCAGAAGAGATTTCTTAAAAATACATTAAAAATCTTGCTGTTCAGAAACTTGTAGTGTATATATAAAATAAACATAACATAAAACATAAATTATATCAAGGACAAGACATATCATTTTGGTGTACGCATTTTATATAAAAAGCACATTAAATGTAAGTAAAGTGTTAAATATTTAAATATTTTAATGTTTAAAATATTTTAGATTAACACACATATTTATGTTAAAAGTTAAACAACATACTTATTCTGACCTGTACTTACTACACAATATAAAAGAAAAAGTGATCAGACCAAATTTTATTAGAATTTAAATGATTAAAACTTCTTACTGACAAATGCATAAAACTTAGCGGTCTGAAGGATTATGGAACAGATTCGTAAAGATTTAAAATGACAATAAGTTTTGGGGGGCTGTACTGTGATCTTTATATACAGTCTTTTAATGTCATCTAATGACTCCTGCTTTAAATATGCCTGAAAGGATTTCCTGTTATAACTAATGATTTATACTGAGAAAATGTAAACTTGCTATAGCTTACCTTTGTTTCTTCTTTACTTTCACCTCCTTGGATTTGTCACTCAGGGTCTTGATTCTGAAAAGTGTAAATAGTGTAAATATCTAAATAACACGCCTAGGAACAAAACTACAATATTGTATTGCTTTGTGTTTGGTTACTTATATTTCTTTTGTTCGGTTTATTATAAAAACATGAACCCAGTGTCATTTGGAAACATTTGCATTTATATTTCCATCGTGTTAAAAAGAAAAAAAAAAACATAAAAACTCAGAAATACTGTCTCGCCCATCACATGACGGTCAGCTGGAAGTTATTAGTGCAATTCCCAGATTGCAGTTGTTAGCATGCGGCTAACTGGACAGCACTGAACACCTCAAATGTGTCCCTCCTCCCAAAAATACACATGATTAAACGCACTTTATTTATATACCCAGCAGAATTTGTTTTGTGAATATCTAAGACAAAAACAAACTACACTCTTCGCTGTAAGTGAGATGATTAGCAGGCTAATTAGCTAGCATCCACTTCTCGGCTCTCCGCTGAATAGTGGACACTCTCATGAGGAAGCCAAAGCAGAAGTTGTGTCAATATTGTGTAATACCTGTACAGGTTGTAAAGGTCACCTTATTTTGCTACATCAACACCTTATTAAGACCCCTATTAAGTACGAAAGCAGCCAGGCAGTAAATACATACCCTGACGTGAAGTCCTGCTGCACCGTTTGCAGTCTCTCTCTGAAATTCTCAAACATGTCTTTGAGCTGCTTTAATTCTTTTACACAGGCTTGATGGATGACATCTAGATTAGATCTGTGTTTGCCTACAGTCTTTCACGAGGGCTTCAGTCATCCTTTGTCAGATGACAATGTCCTAATGTCCCGTTGAGGGCTTTGCTCCGTCGGACAACGTCTGCAGGACTACTTGGCTTATTCATGCAGAAACTGTTTTACCTTCTCAGTGGATTTTAATCACTATATTATTATCACACCCAGTTTGTCTAAAGTTAAAATTGTTATTCCTCGTTGTCTGTCAGAAAGCTAACATGAGTCCTTCCTGTACTAGTTAAACACACGCCCCCTCACTGAGAGTGAAAGTGACTGAAGGCTTGTTCAGCGATTCTCTAATTCATTTGAGCGAATCGGTTCATTTTACAGTTCGATTCAATAAAGCGTTCATACTCTGTATGTCCATATTGCTGTTAAATTTAAAAAATTAAATTGACCGTTATTTACATAGCGCTTTTAATAACATAGATTGTGTCGAAGCAGCTTTACAGTAGGAAAATCTCATTTTTTTAGTTAAAGGAAGTGTTAAAATGTTAGGTGTTTTTTGCATTTCCTGTAATGTGTTCATATTTTTTAAAATTCTCTGTGTAAAGTAGTTAAAATCCAATTGTTTCAGTCGTAAAATTTAAGATTTTATGACCCGTGGACCAACGCAATTTATAGTTTCTCCTTGTACATAAACGGTCGAATGTCGACGAATGTTAATCGACTTGAATGTGGAACAAACGCTGCGAATCAGTTCGATCGAATCATTAAAAAGAATCTGTTCAAAACAATGATTCGCGAATCGGACATCAGATAACGGAGAGGCGGACCTATGCGTTAGAGCAGAGCTTCACAAACCTGCCCCCGCTGGTTTTCCAATGGAGTATGAGCCAGTCTCGTGAGCCACGGGACCTTCTTTTCTCTGCTATCCTGGGCTGTGTGTGAATCAATAACTGCTTTCACCATGTTATGCCTCATAACTCGTCCGGACTCGGTGGTTCTGGAAGTTGAGGTGGACCCAAAAGCAAACGGAGAGGACATTCTCAACAAGGTGAGTGTCAGGAATTCACGTTTTAACTTTAAATTCCAAGTTTAGGTTGTTAAAGTTGTCTAATCAGTTCTTAATTATCACATGCTCGTTAGCATCATATGCAAGACAACAAATGCAATGTATAATCATGAATGTCATGGCAAATTACTGTAGAACACAAACGTTTGGCAATTTTCATCTATTGTTCGGCCAAAATAATTAATTTTATACATTAAAATTGTTTTAATTAATAATTTGCAGCATTTGTTACTTTCTACTGCAGTTTGCTATTATAGAAAACTTTATGCACAAAGATTTAAGAACTTCTCATTCTTTTGTAGAATTATTTATGCATCAGCAATTTACTTTAAAAGCAGGTGTTCTCTCATACCACATCCTCAAAAGTTCCTCTTTTGTAATATGTCTTGTCTTTCTTAAAGAGGAAAGAGGAAGGGTGATAAAAGCCCCAGCATTCCTCAGATGAAAGCATGTGTACTTCTGCATTCAGATTTACCATTTAAGGTTTTTGTTTTTTAATCCACAGATATGTCGGAAAATGGGAGTTATTGAGGTCGATTATTTTGGACTTCAGTTCACTGGTACAAAAGGAGAGATTTTATGGGTGAATCTCAGAAACAGGATTTCTCAAGAAGTGGACTGCCTGTCTCCCTGCCGACTGAGGCTGCGAGTCAAGTTCTTTGTTGAGCCACATCTAATCCTGCAAGAGCAAACCAGGTGAAACTCTAACCGAGTGAATATAAGTGGTCATATTTTATCTTAGCGCTCATAGTTTTTTGAAAAAACAAAAAACAGGATATGTCTGTTGCTGCTAAGTCTTTGAGGTTTCCCATTTTTGCTCAGTTTGGAGAATTCGAGGCACGTGGATAACACTTCTGTTTTTTTTAGTTGTTTTTCCTCGCGAATGCAAACAGGAAACAGCTGCTTAAAGTGACAGTATAATTTAAAATGCTATATGCTTCAATGGTTCTGTTGTTTTGTGTTCATACCTTTGATCCACATCTCCGTGCATCTATTCATATCATGGTCTTTCTTTTCCCTCTGTGGCAGGGAGTTACCTGTGTACATGTTTGCTCTTGAAACGGGCACTCTTGCAGTTAGGGAGTGCCCTTGTGTAGGCCTGCTGAGGTAAATAATAATCCTCTGGAGGCTTTGAAGGGACATCTGTGTGTGCATGCCCAAATCTTTACAAATGTTCCCTGAAGTTTAAGAAGAGTAAGCGTTTTGTGGGATGCTTTGGAGCGGTGGTACAGTATGTTCCCAACATGGTGACCGTTGGTGGGGGTGGGGAGGTGTCAGTATGTCTGATTCTCAGTTGAAATGCACTGTAATGTGATTCTCCCTGTTGCATAATCTTTTACAGTGCCGGGACATAATCCAGCTCCCTCTTCATCAGCCTTTGTTATTCTTTATCAGTCTTTAAATGCATGGTTGTGTCAACAGATCACGTATTATTGTGCAGGCTGTGCATATTGACTTAATAGGCTACTTGTCTTTATGTGATGCAGTACTAATCACAGTACTGTACAAATGTCAGATGGCGATAGGTTTGATCTACATTATTGAGAAGTTTGTAGATGTACTATACACTCTCTTCCCTGTTCTTACATGTACAAGTGATTATTTGAAGTTATGGAAATATGTGCCAGAAGTCACAAGTCTGTTCCTGTTGCTAAAGTTCACAGGGTTTAGGCTGCTGAGTAAACCTGGCGTCAAGCCAGCTCATTTTTTAGATTGTATCAGTGTGCTGACAGTGCATGAATATTTCTGAGAGATACACATACATATTATAATGATCATTAAATGTATGTATATTCTGATTGGGCTGAGGCTGGTATTTAGTGAGTCTGAAGTAAAAGTATTTGATGGATGTATACTATGTGTCAGGAGCATTCACTCAGTATCATTATCTAATTTTTGACCGAGATGGCTTTTAGCTGGTTTTGCATCTGAACTCATATATAAACTTAAACGTTCACATAATTCTCACACACTGGCATCTCAATAATCCCTGTAAAGCCTGACACTCCTGTATGAAATAAACGTGAATAGAATAGCTTACGAAACCTTTACACAAAGTATAAACAAACATATAAAGTTTGCATATGTTTTATATCTTTTTATGGCTCATATAGTTTGATAAATTGAATACAGAGCTCACACTCGAGGAGGAAAAAACACATTGGTTTTATTCAGAGGCCTAAACTGAGCGCAAATATGTGGTTTGGTTTAAAATGTTATTTATTTGGCCAAAAAGTAAGATGAAACTGATAACTAAATATGTAAATCAATGAGATTTATATATCAGTATAGCAGACTGCTTGCATAAAAATATTAGTGTAATATAATGCATATGAATCAGCTGTCACTCTACACGTCTTAGTAAGATGATATTTAAATGCTTAGTTTTATGACGAAAGCTGTGTAGTTTTAATTGTGGGGTCAAACATATAATGCAATGCAATAAATAAATATTCCTCAAAAAATGTAGTGAAATGTTCCTCAAAAGCCGTCATATCATAACTGATACATGTATTTTAACATGATTTTAAAAAAAAAAAAAGATAATCACATGAGGCTAAGCTGCCTCCAGTTTAGTAAATGTTTATCGTGAAATATTATATGAACAATATAAAAGTTATTCTTACATTTATTTTATAAAAATTCATCAAAGATTTCACAGCAAAAAGACATGTGAAGGGGCTGAAGGGGACATTTTTAAAATTCTACTGAAAGAACTTTTATTTTTCTTGCCCAAAATGTATAAGCTATCAGGCAGAAAGCGGCAAGCATGGATTAGATTGTGTACAACACGTTTTTCAAGTTTTGCTCATGCTGATAATTTAGAGGCCTTAGAAATTCACATATTAAAATTGGCCAGTGTGAGTGTATCTGTGAGTGTATGTGTGTGTGTGTGTGTGTATGTGTATGTGTGTGTGTGTGTGTGAGTGTATGTGTGTGTGTGTGAGTGTATGTGTGTGCGTGTGAGTGAGTGAGTGAGTGAGTGAGTGAGTGAGTGAGTGAGTGAGTGAGTGAGTGAGTGAGTGTGTGAGTGAGTGAGTGAGTGAGTGAGTGTGTGAGTGTGTGTATCCCAGCACTGGGGTTGCACTCTCAGGGCTGGGTTGCGGCAGGAAGGGCATCCAGCGTAAAACGTGCCAAGAGAGAGAGAGAAATTCACATATCAAATAGGACACTATAGCATTTATGGTTATGAAGTGGAGTTAAGAAAGTTTTCTTTCCCTTAGGGCAACTAAAGTTTGTACTGATGATTCAGCACAGTTACAGGCTGAAGCTTGCTTTATGATTATGTCCACATTTATAGGGTTTCAGCCAATCTGGACATGTTTTTTCTTTTTTCTCTCCTTTCTCTGTGTCTGTATTCCAGTCCATTTACCATATGAAACTAATTTAGGAAAATAATAAATACTGATGTGAATATATATTTACAGTGTTGGGGAAAGTTATTTTTAAAAGTAATGCATTACAATATTGTGTTACTCCCATAAAAGTAACTAATTATGTTTATGGATGTGTTACATTTACTTTTACATTACTTTTGCATTACTTTTTGAATCTGGGCAGGGCTTGCTTGTTTTTTTTTATTACAAAAAGTACCATTTTTGGTAAATGTAAAAGCCCTTTCACACCAAAAGTAAAATGAGTATGCCTCAGGCTGAGAAAAAAAATATACATTCAGATCTATACAGTAGAACCGAGGAGAAGAAAGGTTAACAAAAAGAAACACAATTGTTAGTTCACCTAAAGTCATTTTTGCTTATTAATAATAAAAAAAATTGGATAATCAAAAGACAGCAGCAAAGACACTGGGTTAATACAATGGGATTAAATACATAAAGGATTTTTGCTAATATTTAATTATTGCAGGTTTGCATAATATATTTCTTCCTTTTGAGAAATACTGAATTTGTTCTTGTGCAAGTGAGATGTGTAAATTTAGTCACATTTAGCCTAGAACTTACTTTACTAGTTACTTGAAAAAATACATAACCCGTTACCCCCAACACTGAATATGTAGACTTGATTAACGTCTTTGTATTTTCTGTTGCTTTGCAGACATTTGTTTCTGATGCATGCAAAAGAAGAGCTTTTCAAAGGAAGCTTGCGATTGGACGCGGAGCAGGCGATCGAGCTATGTGCACTACTGGCTCAGGCAGAGTTTGGAGATTACAACCACAACACAGTCAAATACTGCTACTCCCAGATCTATGGTCAAGACCCCAGCCATGACACCGTCAACAAGTAAGAACACTGGAAAGTGTATTTTTTTTCTCAGTCAGAATGACATCTGTTCTTCCTCCAAATGACACTACATTAATTCTTCCTCTGAATGTATTAGAAAGAAAGTGATTAAGACAGTTTTATATAATAACAGTGGTGTCTTTTTTGTTTTCATAGTATTTTTTTGAGGCATAAGTCACTGGAGGGTGTTAGTCAGGCTTCAGCGGAATATCAAGCCCTGCAGCTGGTTTCCTCCCTCAACTACTATGGCGTCGAATGGCACGCCGCGCGTGACTCTGAGGGACAGGAGCTGGTCATCGGGGTTGGACCAGAAGGCCTGTTTGTCTGCAAAACAGATTTCACCCCTATTGAAAGGTGCGTATTTATGACAATCAAAACAAGAAGCATTGTTAAAAGGGGTCATCGGATGCAAAATTCACTTTTACATGTTGTTGGAACATCAATGTGTGTTGGCAGTGTCCACAACCACCCTATAATGATAAAAATCCACTAAATTTTTTTAATCCTTATAAATAATATCCCCTTTTTCAAATCAAGCCATTCCAGCGTCTTGGCTGTGTGATGTCACACAGACCAAGGCTGCTACCACGATAGTTGAATGACACTGGCGTCTTACATTAGGCCTGCCCTAAGTGAGCTGACAACAGTCCGCCATTGTTTCGACGCCAGAGCAGGTGTAGACAAGAATGTCTCCTAAGCGATTGAGGTGTTGTGTTGTTGGATTTAATAATGAACGTGGTAGTCGTCATTTACTCTAGACATCTTAGCCGCAGAAGACGCAGTGGATTACTTGTGTTTTTGAAGGGAATGCGCCTCCCAATCTACCAAAATGCGCAAATCATTCGTGATCCAGCTTCACCTACAGCACAAGTGACTATAAGGGTTTTTATGCATCTTTGCAAATCGCCTTTCTTAATAATGAGCTAGTTAGCAAGTTTTGCGGCTAAAGTAAACAGGATGGCTCATCACCCCACAGAAGAGAGGGGCGGGGTGAGCAGAGCTCATTAGCATTTAAAGAGACATGCAACAAAATGGGTTGCTGTGAAAAGAGATAATCTTGACAAGGTAAAATGGGTGTTGTTTTGCATTACCAATGAGAAATTTTAACCAAAGTATGTTATACACTTTTCATTAAGACCCTAAACAGGGGTCACCAGACCCGGTCCTGGAGGGCTGGTGTCCCTGCAGAGTTTAGCTCCAATCCTAATCAAACACACCTGAACCAGCTAATCAAGGTCTTACTAGGTATACTTGAAACTTCCAGGCAGGTGTGTTGAGGAAAGTTGGAGGTAAACTCTGCAGGACACTAGCCCTCCAGGAACAAGTTTGGTGACCCCTGCCCTAAAGAATCATATTAACTTGTGGAAAATGGGCATCGGATGACCCCTTTAAATACCAGGTCATTCATAGATTTAAAACAAACGTGTCTATAATGTCACATGTTTATTTTTTTCTTTCAGAATTATTTACCCAGTCATTCAAATGGCTACTCAGTCTGGAAGGAATGTGTATGTGACAATTACAAAAGACAGTGGGGACAGTGTGGTTCTTCTATTTAAGTTCATCAGTCCCAGTGCCGCCAATGGACTATATCGTGCTATCACGGAAATCCATGCCTTCTACAGGTGAATATTGTTATGTTTTAGGATAGTTTTTTTTTTTTTTTTTTTTCTTAAGTTTGTCTTGGTTCTATTTTATTTAGCATGTTTTATTTTTATTTTATACGTGAGTCCAACAAAAATATTTTCATTTTAGTTTTTGTTAACAATAATACAACTGTGTTTAATTACAGAAATTTTAACTTAAAGGGATAGTTCACCCAAAAATGAAAATTCTATCATTAATTACTCACCCTCATGTCGTTCCAAACCCATACGATCTTCATCTTTGGAACACAAATTCATATTATTTTTTTGGCGAAATCTGAGAACTTTCTGACCCTGCATAGACAGCAACACAACTGACATGTTCAAGGCCCAAAACGATAGTAAGGACATCAATAAAAAAGTCAATTTTACATTTGTGGTTCAACTGTAAGGTCACAAAATTACGAGTATTTATTCAACAATTTCTTCTACCACTGATGTCACATGGACTATTTTAACAATGTCCTTACTACCTTTCTTGGCCTTGAACGTGATAGTTGTGTTGCTGTCTATGCAGGGTTAGAAAGCTCTCCGGTTTCATCAAAAAATATCTTATTTTGTGTTACAAAGATGAACAAAGGTCTTACGGGTTTGGAACAACATTAGGGTGAGTAATGGACCTTTCACACATTTCCGTGTTTATCATAGCGGAAGTTGTCATAGTTGGGAGTGAATGGGAGAGTACCACAAATATATTTTTTGCATTCCTCATATAACAAAAGAAAAACTTCATAACAGTGTTTTCACGACATTAGAAACACCCTCGCATTAGCGTTAACTAGTTTTTTGTAACTGGATGAAAAGGTGATATAATACAAAGTATAGTGTTATATATGTACATAATTTTTTTTTTTTTTTTTTTATTTTAACTTTAAAGGATTTATGATGATGATGACCGTTGAAACGCGTCATCAGTCTTGTGAAAAGGGTCCATTAATGACAGAATTTTCATTTTTGGGTGAACTTTAATAATATCATCTTGATGTAAAGATTAGCAGATTTTCTAGGTTGTGTATACAGAACACCTGCAATACAGAAACTTAATGGGCTCCTTTAGTGATCAATTTAACACATATAAACCGTACATACAAACCATAAAGCAATTAATACCCATTTTTAATTTAACCCAATTTGAACTTCACTCTTCAGGTGTGACACTGTAATGAGCACAGTGAAGATGCAATATAGCCGTGACTTCAAGGGTCACCTGGCCTCCCTGTTCCTCAACGAAAGCATCGACGTTGGTAAAAGGTACATCTTTGACATCCAGCGCACATCGAAAGAAGTGTACGACCGTGCGCGACGAGCCCTGTTCAATGCTGGGATGGAGGTGACTGGATGTGGGAGCCCAAGAGACGATTGCAATCACTCTCCACTGAGAAAGACAAAAGTTGAAAGGGAGGAACGGACGTGCGTCGGCTGCAGAGAAACATGCGTTCTGAAGGAGAAGCTCCAACGGCTACAAGAGGCCTTGACCTGCTCTCTGTGCTGCGAACAGGAGATCAATGCTGCGTTCTGTCCATGTGGACACATGTTCTGCTGCTATAACTGTGCTGGCCAACTTCAGGTGATTACTGGATAATGACTACAAGATTAGTGCCATTTAGAACTATATAAAGTACATATATGTACATAACTTTAAAATATATACTGTAAGTACCAAGCCCTATTTTTTCCCTTCTGCTTAGCAATCTTCTAAATTGACCAGCTAAGTTAATGATTAAGAGAACTTACACTCTTAGGTTTACATAACTTCTGGTTACCCTCCTAACATGTTTCTCGACATGTGCTGACAACCATTAGCGGCTGAAGATCTTGATAATCAGGCATTTCTCGTTACACAGCGTTCCTTTGACCTTTTGAATTTCACCCTCTGACATCACAGTTCAGTGGTGCATGACTTTATAGTTACAACTGGCCTACAAATCACCTAACTGCATAATTGAGAAAAAACATAGAAATATATTTTGATAAAAAGAATATGCGTGTGTGTTAACATTTAGAGATTTAATGATATTTTCTCTTCTTTCCTCTTTTCTCAGTGTTGTCCAGTGTGCCGATCAGATGTCGACCGTGTACAGCATGTCTATTTACCCACCTGTGCCAGTCTGCTTGGCCTGGCAGAGGCAAAAACCACCACCTTCAGTGTGCCCAGAAGGACTGCCGTCTCAGAGGATTGTGGCGATAAAGAAAATACCTTCCAGATGTAGAATGGATAACATCTGCACACCATACTTGGACCACAGACTGTTTTAAAAATACAGAAGAAATGTTTTGATAAATTATACAGTGGTTCTTAAGAGTGAGCTGAACTGTACAGAGTGAGGCCGGCTGTCCCCAAGTACCTCAGAAAAGCAATTACTACTGTTAATCATACTGTTATTTTTCACAGTATGCACATTATTTATAGGCATAAAACAAATAAACAGTTTTACACTGGAAGTCATTTAGAGAGGCAAATATTGTGCATGGCACAAGGCAACATTTCTTATGATTGTTTACTTACTGTGTTGGGATACTAATACAAATGTAGTAGTTAACACTCCACATCAAATATAGTCTATATCAGAAAGGATTTTTAAAGGTGTATTTTATATTTGTCTGTGTGTGTATACAGTTTTATCTTACAGATATTTCAAAACAGATTTGACATTTTGTTAAACTACATGAAAATGGTTTCTTTGTAGTGCTACTGCAGTATTCATAAGTCTATTATATTACAAAAAGGTCCAAAAAACAAAGAACTGTCATCTTTTATATTGACGTATTTGATCAATATTTCGTTATGAAATAAAGAACTTTTATACACCTTTTAATACCTGCCCGGTGTTGTTGTTTTTGTTTTGTTGAATTAATTCCAAGAAATTAAATCCCCAGTATTACATCTTTCCATGTGATCATACAAATTGTATTACGCTCGCTTTTTTTCACTTGAGCCACATATTTAGCTGTATTATATTTTTGTCAATTCGCAAATTATATTTATATGTTTGAATAAGCAAACCTTGGTGATATAATCTTGACATGATCTTCAGGCAATTATAAATTAGGCAGCATTACAGACTTTTCCAACATAAGTCCAGTCTATAAACAGTACTGTACATGTACTGTACATTATAAAGTAATGAAACTCACGTTTTACACATATAACTGTACTGATATACTGTATGTGTAACTACTGATATGCTATATGTTTTACAGTACTGATATGTACAGTGTCTGATGTGTCAAAAGTGAATTGATGGCAAAGGTTATACCTTATATACGTAATGATAATGCTGAGGAGGCTAGGCAAGTACAGTAAAGGACAGCAAAGATAACATAAAATAAGTGTCCTGATAGTGTTATGCTTCTTTATAGAGCACGCCAAGTTAAAAATACAGTTTCAATCTACTAAATTGGCTTATATGGGCATAAATATTCTGCATATATACTAATTATTTACTTTATTTATTTACTTTTATTTACGCCAGAGGCTTTTAGTCCATCAGTGGTGACATTTTTTAAGTGATTCTTTTTTACAAGATACCTCACAGTAGGAGGCGACAAGTCTTTATGAGTGAGTGAGTCATTTATTCATTTTTTTCAAAAACAATCAGTTCGTTACAGTATAATACTTCAAATATTGCAGAAATAGTAGGAGTAATATGCTTGTATGCTGTTCCGAAAACACCACTTTTTTTGAGTGAGTCGTTGAATCATTTTATCAACTGAATCCTTAACACATTGATTCATTTGGAAACGAAACACTGCGAGGCCTAATGTTTTTGTTGCTCGAGAAACTGAGTGGTCAGTTCTGCGTTGGCTTCCTTTGGAACTATTTTCATTGTTTGAAGTGAAAACATACAATTAACTGCCAATATTGTCTACAAGGTAAGTTACTCAATATTTACTACTTGTTTATTCAACTGTTGTATGAAAGCGTTCGTATAACAGTGCTAAAAATCACTCGTGTGATGTTTTGTATATATAAGATACGTAATATTAATTTTATTTGGTGGATAAGAACATCATGATATAAGCCAGTATATGTTCAGGGAAGAAAAACAGTTCACTAGCTCTACTGCCCCAGATTGAAAGGGTCTGTCATCTGCTAGCCTGGAACAGGGAACAGAATGTTCTCAATGAAGAAAACTACTGTGCATTAACTATAGGTTTACATACAAACCTATAGCCCAAAGTTCATAACTCTTGCACAATCTCACCTATCTGAATCACAGGCTATTTTCATTTCAAGCTATACTTTGAGACTTCAGGCAGAACACAACGTGTGTTTGCATGTTATGTAATGGGTGGCTGGAGTTTTATGTAAGGTATCTTCCAGAAGGTAGCATCTCAGAAAAGTGCATATGTACGAGCACTGACATGGGGCAGTCATTTTATTGAAGGTCACTCCTCTTCAGTTAAATGCTGAGTAGTACAGTGTCAATCTTTTGGCATATTTTATCACACCACACTCTTAAAAGTAAAGGTTCTTTATTAGTATCTACCTTTAGCATCCATGGAAAATTTTCAATGTTATTTACACTAAGAAAAAATGATTCTCTTAAGATTGGTTCATTGAAAAATTCTAACCAAGATGGTTCTCCTATGACATCACAGCAAATAAACCTTTATGCATGTGAAATATATAAGAAATCATCATGTGCATTTATGAGAAATTATGCAGCATGTGTAGTCAGAATGTCAGTGTCTCAGGAGGCTTTTGTAAAGGGGTCAAACACAACCTTGTCATTGAATAATTCAAAGCATCTATATGTGGCTGTACAGTATTTAAAAAAAAAAAAAAAAAGTTAGGATGATCATCTCAAAAGGAAAAAGGCAACTAAAATTGGCACAGTATTTTATTAGAGTGATTATACAGATACAATAGATTTGTACTATACAGGAAATCATTGAACTGGACATATTTGCCAAAAGTCGAGTCCGATGTTCCTTTCCATTTCACAAAAATCAAAACAGCTACAAAAACTTGCAAGCACCACCAAAGAAATGATCACTGACTTCACTGAACAGTCTTGGATGCTCTGTTCACATAAACACGCCACAGTTAGAAAAGTTGAGGTTGACTTCTGTCTTAATTGCTTTTTGTAAGTTTGTAGAAAAGGAGCTTGTCAAAGAATGAGAAAAATATCACAGGTACAACGAATCACACAAATATAGTCATTTACATCGAATATATAAGAAAATGAGAAATCAGTTATGTGCTTTTTTCTTCTTTTTTTTAAAGAAGTGTCACTCTGGCGATTGAGGTTTAACGGGAGGTAAAAGACCTAGATCTTCCTTTAAAAAAACTAAACAAAACAATGAGATCAGCGATGTGTATGCTATAGGTCAATTTCTAGACGTCAAGTTTGGTCTTCCAACCCTAAATGAGGCCTTGTGGTATTGCTAGAACTAATCCTGGCTATGGACCATTGAGGCATATGCTTTCAGCAAATTCTGACTGTCTTTGGATATATATAATATAAAAAGCCATATTGTTGATGCCCAACCTCACATACAACAGAGAGTTGTATTTTCCCATATGAATAAATTTTCAATAGCAAGCACATGAGCTACATTCACAACATGTCAACATGCTAGTTAAAAGTGAGCCTTATTTGTACATTGGGTGCATGGACTGTAGAGGGCGCAATAGTCAGCCAGTGACTTCCCATGAGTCATAGCACTGAAGCTAAAATGAACACCAGCTCAGTTTTTGTAACTTTGAGCGTTTTTGCAAATTGTAATACAGGAACAGAAACAGTCGGGCCAGTTTCTCAACCTGAGAATGCAGTTAGACTATAAATCGCTATATATGCCTTCAAGTGGTTGACAGCCTTGTTTTTTAAAAAACAAAAAAAACATTTGATGCAGATGATAATAAATCGCTGTTGTTAGGTTGAAACAGAATAGCACACACTGGATAAAAGATAGTTTGTTGCCACCAGTGTTGAAACCTGACTGTCTTCAATGAAGTTATCCACACAGTGCACAAACACACTGAGGTTTACATGTACATAGCTACACAGGAAAAAAAGAAAGAGAGAGAGAGAGAGAGAAAAAGAGAGAGAACAATGATACATATGAAACAAACGACAATCCAGAAACATTGACACTTTTGTAATGGTTTCTAGTCTATTGTGATAGCACTGAGTTTTCTACTGCCTTACCAATATCACCATTACAATAGACTGTATTGATCGCATCGTAGCTGTGTGGCTACTAATCAACAATTCCTTTTATTTCTCTTTCATTGTCCTCTCTCTTCAAAAGTGCATAAAATCCAAATCCAAATTGGACTGAATGTGCAATCAAGCATTACTTCTACAATATGAGGTCTATTGTGATTCCATCTGAATATAACCCTAGACACAACAATACCTTTTCAAGTCAGTCAACAAACTGACTCACTCTAAGTGAAAAACTCACACTCATGACCACACATATCAATCTTTATAGTTTTTAGGTGACCTACAAAGCTGGCAACATGAAGTGTTAACTATAAGACTCCATACTTACACTCGGCTTTACTCTTTAAAATGTCTACTTGTGCAAATAGCAAAATTCGTATATGTATTCAAAGATTTTTTTTCTGAATTTATAACAGCACTCATATGTATTAAACAGTCAGTTGAGTTAGATAAGAATTATTTTGTGACTGTTTCACACAAAATATATCTGAAGACAATCCCATAAGGCTTTTGTTTATGGACTAGAGCAATTATATTTGTCATTTCCAAAAAAAAAAAAGTTTATGGATTATTACCTTGTCTGTCATTTTTCATTGCAGTGTACTAAATTAATTCCTGTGAATTTGTTTAACATGTCCAGCACAGCAAAGACAGAGAAAATAGATAATGTGGATACTAAAATTTAAAAATAGTGTTTTAACATTCATTTTGTATTCTTTTTTTAATCTGCAGAGAAGTCTGACCATGACATGTTTAGGCCATTAGCAGCATACTGCTAAGTATGGAGAAATCAAAATTTTAAGAGACCCAACTTAGTCTGAGTGGAAACTATATATTATTTTGATGCAAACAAAAATTAGGCTGTGTAAGTATATTTCATTAGAATGTAGTAGGTCAATATTCGAGTCCGTTTAGATTTAGCATCACAGCGTCCTCCTTTGACCCTCTGATTCTTACTATTTAAGCGATCATATCTGGGTAAATTTGATGTCATTTTGTTAACTTTATTAGATGCTAAATTTCTTATATAAACAACTTTTGGTACGAAAAGGCAGATTCCGTTTGTGATAAACCTTTGAAACGTGGCTTGTTTTGAACACTGAGAATGCTGGTCAAGCCTGGAATATACTACATGACTTAAAATCTGAAGAGATTTTTAAAACACTAGGCATCATATGTTTACCGACTTTGTAAATAGTGACAAAGCGTTACGGTCATTTCGATCACAACAAACTCATGCAGAAACATGTGCCTTGTTGCTAGGAGACGTGTGACAAATAAAAACAATATGCGTTCTAAAATCGTCTGAAAATATCAAACATGTTTGATATCGTCAGACTGGATGGAACCAGAGTCTGAAGGTAAAAAAATCTGAGTTTGTGACCATCATACACCAATCAGTTTTCTATGGAATCTGCAGACTGGCTCTGACTTTCGGCAGCTGGCGTCAACTTCTCGGGGCGAAAAAAATCAGGGCACAAATCGTGTAGTGTATTCCAGGTTTTAGATTTAGTTGTATGGTAATTATACGTGTATTTAACAAAGAATTCATTATTGCAGCTGGACTGATTAAGGCCCACAATACTTAAAATAGTGTAAAGAAGACATCATAATTTAAAAAAAATGCTAAATGAGAAGTGCTTGGGTAGAAATGCACAAAATGACTAACAGCACTCAAAATGGTCTGTTGCTGTAGTAACTAAACAGAGGTGGGAATGTTTCCATCCATTCATTCAACTTCCCCTAACCTTTCTTTAAAGTGCTAATTCTGACTTGAACGGAGACTTCTCTACACAGCCACTTTGACAACGTGAAGATTTCTCCGGCGCTTTCTCGCTCGAAACTGAGATCGCAGATCCGATCAGGCCATCTGATTGGGTTAATTGTTAAATGCACACATGAGGTATGTGAAAGCTCAGTATTGCATATCTAGAAGACTATCAGCAATTGAATTAACACATGAGGATAAATCATTTAACATTCAACATAAATGTTGTATCTTGATGCTTTAGTCTGATTCAAAGTAGTCACTCGAGCAAAGCCTGTCACTCTCAGACGACATTATGTAAGCAAGGGATTATTGGGGGCAGTAACAAGTGGAAGGCTGCTTCTGTCAAGATAATCAAGCTCACACAACTCACGGAAGTCGCTCGGAATCATAATCACACAAATGACACATCTTAGTCTTAACCTTTTGCCATCAATCCATGTAACAGTCCGTATCCAGTCAAAGCCCTGATTATGAATGAATTCAGTACACACAACAGTAGACTAACAGACACTAAACGCTCAGCAAGCTGAGAAAAAAAAGTGGTCAGACCTTGCAAATATACAACCCAAAATGGTCATGTCCAGCTGATTTAAAAAGAAAGTCTAAGGATTAATATTACATATGACTCAAATGATCACACACATTTTTGTGTAAACTGATCTAACGTTACAGTAACCTGGATATGAATGTGATAGGAAAGCAACAAAGTACCAAAAAGTAAATCTGCTCTTCCTTGTCCCTCTTGGAGTCCATGGCAGTGATGGGGAAAGTATTCTGAGTCTCTGTTGTTGAAGCAAAAGCATTTTCTTGGACACCAAGCGAAAAGAAATTTTATTCAGTTAATCACCATTATGTGATTTCTCAAATTAATTAAGTAAGGCTAATTAATGTTTCTTGGTTAGAAATCGACTCCCCACCACTGCTCTATGGAGTTCTGAACGTCCTCAGCAACCTGTGCTGGAGCGGCCCTCAATGCTGACCTTCAGCTGATGTGGGAGGAAGGAAAATTTGGGTAAAACTTGAGGGTCCTCTTGCGACCTCATTTCTCCCCTCTCTGGGGCAGACCATCTCCTTTTTCGGCTAACTGCTCTCTCAACACTGAGTGTGTATGTTTTTTCTGCCTGGTTCTGGAGGTTCACCTGTGTCTGAGGGTTTATCCCCCCATTCTCCAAGAGGGTCAACACATTTCTTGGGTTGGAAGTCTCAACCAGTGTTCCTGCACTATTTTCCACTCCTGATGTCATTTTGTGTCCTTTCTTAAGATCCTCCAGTTGGGTTGGTCTTTCCTCAATTGGCCCATTGTTTTTGGCTGGTTTCAAAGAATGGTTGTGTTTCGTCACAGAGTCTGAAAAGTAATCTTTCTTTTGAATGCTATCTTTTAGGCTTTTAAGGGTGAGAGAGATACAAACATCACCCACAGAGAGTTTGGCACAGGATAGTGCTAGCAACTGGGTGGTGCGGTCAGGGCAGCAGGACGACCAACCTTGACCAAACACGAAGAAAGGGTACTCCACTAGAACCTCGACACAGACCTAAAGGCGAGAAAACCAAGAATAATATTTGAGTTCCAATGGTTCATTCAACTCTCAAAGCTTGGTATAAAAAGAAACTGACTCACCTGGGCTTTGTTCTCTCCCACTGAGAACTGTATAATGACAGCATTGGGTGTGCGGCTGCACTCTATGCGCTCTACAGTGCTGGAGTCAATCTTCAGTTCTCCACTCACCTCCGCACTTTGCACAAAGTCCTCTGTCCGCAGATCCTCCACACGTTTTAGTTCGCCATCTGCCAACTGTATAATAGAGCCCTTCATGAAGAATGGTGGTAGGCCCGCTGACGGTGATGATGGTGAGCTCTGAGGGCTTGTGGATGTTGGAGGTGTCACAGGAACTGGAGATCCTACTACACTGGCTGAAAGAACAGGCAGCTGTATTTGGGTTGGACTTGGCACAACACAGGAGGCAGGACCTCCGTCAGAGACTGTGATGTCTTTACCATTGGGTAGGACTGATGCTGCAGCTGCAGGTGGGGATGTATTAATAAAGGTCTGAGGCAGAGCTGTTGATGCATTGGCTACACTGGGGATGACAGAACAGCGGGTGACCTCCGGCTCAGCAGTAGTTGGATTGATGTTAGTGGCACTCACCGGAATTAGCAAGGAGGGGTTGCCTGAGATCACCACGTGCTGTGGCAGGTTGCTCTGATAGCCAGTTACTGCTTGCTGTGGTCCACCAGAAGCACTGGTGATGTAGCCAATAATTGGGAGCTGCGTTGCAGAGTAAAGGCTGGTGGAGAGCTCTTGTTGGGGAGTGTTGTGAGGAGCCTGCAGAAGTGTGTGCGGTGAAATTGTGGAGGCCGGAGAAACTTGGCTGTCTGAGGAACTAAGAGCGGACACTCTGGACATTGGCTTGCCTATGCAGATCCCTCCTCTCTCAGCAAGGTGCAAAGATGAGTGGTCCTTCCCCAAGATACTTTGGAGCTCTGAGTTGCTGTTTGCTGCAAGGTGGCTACTGGATACCAACATCAGCGACGTCTGCAGTCCTGTTCTGTCATGAGTGCTGTAGTCGGCTGGGAGCAGAACCTGAGCTTGGGTCTGGAGGCCCAGGTTGTGGTTTTGCTTGTGGCTATGGTCACCTTCTGACTGGCTAGAAATTCCTTTGGCAGTACTGTGCTTGACCACTGCAATCTCTCCTAGGGTACCATTCTGCATCTCTCTGGGATGGGAGTCTGGTTGCTTTGCAATAAAGCCATCTGTGTAGTGTAGAACCACTTGAGAGGGTGTAAGGGCCAGGGCGTGAGGGGCAAGGACTGCTGAGTGTGGATGGATCTGAATGGGCAGTTGGGCAGAAGGGGAGGACACTGTCAAACCTAAAGGAGCACTCTCTACTTGGATGCATTGACTGTGGGAAACATTTGGTATAGAAGAAATCACATGATGATTCTGTGAATCAAGGCTGGATGCTTGGGAGATGACAGCTGTTGTGGCCAAGACCTCTTGTGGCGTCCTCCGTGGCTGTGTTGGACTGGTTGTGGACGGCACAATCTGTGAAGAGATATAACTTGTATAGGGCCCTATGAGTTGGAGATTGGGGGGAAGTTGTGTGTATTGGACGGAGCCTATAGTTTGAGGAAGGCTTGTGGAGAGAACCGCAGGATTGGCTGTTAGCACGGTAGGCCCAGAGAAAACTCCCCTGTATGTGGAGCTATTGGAAGAGAACGAAAAGCCAGCAGATGTAGTAGCTGGAGGATATTCCGTCACCACAGTGAGAGCCTTATTTGATGGTGGGGGGCTGTCAGGCTCAGCACTGTTGCTCTGTGATGGGCCTGCATTGTTGGGGATGTGGGCCATGCTAGCCATGGTAGCAACGCTGGCTAGCCAAGCCAAATTCTCTCCACTCTGGCTCTCACTAACAGCAGCTGACACCAGCACCTGCTTCTCTTCCAGAGCTAAAATCTCCCGCTTTTTTGGCGGAAGGCACTCATTACAACGCTCCTGGTTAGACTTCATGGTCTTGGAGCTTGTCCCGTATTTTAACCCACTTGTCTTGATCAGGATGTTTTAAAGTGCAAAGTAGAAGAAGATTTTCATTGTTCTATTACTTTGCTCCACTTTTACTGTAGTCTTGCCCATTGTCAGGACTCTTGTCATGAAAGGATCCATGTGCTTCATGTGGAATCATCTCTCACTGATGGCTATTGGTCCGTACCTTCATCAGACAGACAGAAAATAAAAAACAAACAATGAGAAAGTGTATCCTTTATGCACTGCCTTTAAGTTTATGAAACTAGTTCAAACCTTTCTGCCTAAAAGTAGCATATTACGTATTTTTTAATCTTATAGTAACATCAGTACAGTTATAAGTGCCAAATAATTTTTCGTTTTTGTTTCGCAACCGTAAAATTGTATTTAATATGCTAATGCCAGAGGCTAATGCTTTTGGTAACCAACTCAAACCTTCACCTTTTCTGAACACTTTGACTTCCTTGTTTTTCCACATATTAGTAGGGTAAACCACAGTTTAGTGAAAAAGACTGTATGTTCGTGCATTTATGAATGTTGCTTTTATTCAAGTAATAAGTAATAGATCTCTAAGGTACCACAATGAACAAGTGTCTATAATCAAATGCAATTCCAATTTGTCACCCAAGATGTTCATGTCTTTCTTTCTTCCATATAGTAGACTTCATTGGGGATCATCAGGTACTTTCGCCTATGTCACACGTGACCTTTCCACTGTGACTACATAATGTATGAAGTCATGGACGCAGAGCAAGTGCAAGACGAGCATTTGTGGTTAAAAAGTATATCTTTTTTACATTTTTTTTAGAAAATGACCAATTATTTCCCTAAATAAGACCATTAATTCTCATCTGGGATCATGTAGAGGCCTGAATTGAAACTGCAGTTTGGACCTTCAACCTGCTAACCCCCATTAAAGTCCACTATATGGAGAAAAATCCTGGAATGTTTTCCTCAAAAACCTTAATTTCTTTTCGAATGAAGAAAGAAAGACATGACATCTTGGATGACAGGGGTAAGCAAATTATCAGGAAATTTGAATTCTGGATTGAACTAATCCTTTAAGGACTAATAATGTTTGCATACTCATACAGTCCATCTACATACATCAGTGAGGATAAAGAGAGCACAGGGTGAAAACTTAATGTGCGGAAAGAGTGTGTGGACAGGAAAAAGATGAGGAAGAGAAAGAGAGAACACTGGCTCTCCTGACCCACATTGAGCTCTGCCTGCAAGCAAGCATAGTTATTGAGTTAGAGTGTAACAGTGGGGAAGAAAGAGAGAGTGAGGGAGGGGGGAATAGAGGGAGGGAGAGATCCCTTCACCACAGTAGATCTGCACCAATCACTGTCCTACTTTCCCCTGCTACAGCTTACACCACACACAGCCATTAAATGCTTCAGTCTATTGTACACAGAGCACAATACACGCACATACACATCAGCATATCCATTGGACTGATGCGTGTATGCATATGTGATTTGGTGCAGAGTGCTCATGTATCAAAGAACAATAGCACTGTAGTGATCACATAGATCACAGTCTTACACTGCTTTCAATGCACATAGCATAACACAAGTGTATTAAAAACAATGCATATAGCTACAACTGCAATCCCCTGGATAATTTTATGCATTTGCAGGGATTCATAGCAAGCATTTTTGTAATACATTATTAGATCCTAAAACTGGATACAATTAACCTCCAAACCAGACGTCCTTCTGTCTTTAGCATACTTGCATGCATCACTTGCTGGTTCCTTAAGCTAAAGAAATTATGTAACAGCGTATAGCAGAACCTGGGAGGAAATTCTTGTGAAAAAGTTTCAAGACTATCTACATTTCACACCTTATTTGCGTGTGTCTGTATGTGCATATGCGCTATTTCTCTTTTACCGGGTGTCATATTTGCCTGTCTATTTCCAGAGGGTTTCAAAGAGCACTACTGAAATACACTCACAATTCAAAACAGCTAACTCAACCTAAGCCTGCAAGGCAATACAGCCACACAGACATAAAAAAAAGTGATGCTTCATTTCTGTTTTCTTTCAGTTCAGTGTCACAAAGCTGTAGTTCATGTCAACAGATGGATTTTCTATTGAAAGAACCTCAGTGAGTCTTTCCATTGACTACTATTGTTGCTAAATTGAGCTTAACCCTATATTTAATTCTCAGAAACCATTCTTTTGCAGCGTCATTGTTTAATTTGTTAAATCAATCATTGTGGATGATTTCAATTGTAGGATTTGCTATCGCTAAAGGGACATTTAGTTTTCACAATGTAGACAAAACATGCGTTCACACACACTCGCTCGTAGTGTGGCTGAGCCAAAGAGCTAGAAAGATTAACAACTTGCAGTATCTTCTAGTTGTTTAACAGTAGATGCTCTGCAGGCCTGCTGCAGTTCAAATGTCATCAACGCAACATATTCACACTTATAAACCCATACTATTAAAAGCAATACTAATGTAACATGCACAAAAACAAAGACTTGTGAATGTGAATACTCCCCTTTTGTAATTCCTCTGCCACACAAACAAAAATAGTATTGTATGTAACACAAAGTTCATTCTGTGCACAGTGTGTTAATGCAAAATCCCCAGGAACGTATTACTCGCAGCGTGCTGTGACACCTTTTTCAATGATGTCATCTCAGAGATGACTGAACCATTGCCAGTGATTATGCATACAAACACAAACATAACTGCTTTTTAAAACTACATGCTTATATTAACTTCTTTCCGCACAAAACATGCTTATACGCTCAAAGGATTTTTACCCGTGTTCGTTTAGCAGCTTCTCTCTGCACTTAACGACCTTTTATATGGGCGCCTGTCCCTTTAAGAGGCAGTCTAGGGAGTCCTAAGCTAGACATGAATCCAAACAGAGCTGTTGCTGCCTTTACAATGACTAAAGCCTGTTTCTCTGCTCTCTCTCTCTGATCCTATAAGCAAAAGAGCACAACATACAGAGTGACACGGACACATTTGCAAAGAATTGCAACTATTTCTGCAAATTGGTTATTATTTACTATAAAATTGATTTCTCAAACGCATGCACATATTTCCTTCCCTTCATGCAATACGGGAGTACCACAGCATGTGCAATAAGCATGTATGATTCAAAACCAAGCAAGCATTTCATCTGAGGTTGATGCCTTACCTTTCTTTATAGGGGAGCCTTTAACAACTCTCTCTCTCTCTCTGCACTACGAGTGTAACTCACTCTACCCACTGGCAAGCTGTCCTTTGTCCAGGTTTAGCTCTGCTATCAGGTCACACACGCAATCCTCTGATTTATGTTTTCTTCCATGTCCAATTGTCCCCCCCGCCTTCACTCTCCTCCACTTCCTTCGACAATTGCTCCGAGGGCTGAGGGTAAAGGAAGTCCCCTCGTCTGCGCTGTTTCACTAGCCCTACGTGTGAGAGCTACAGCGTATGTTATGCAAGGCAAACAGACTGCCAGCGCTCTCTCTCTCTCTCTCTCTTCCTCTCTCTCTTTTGCTCTTCACACATACACACACAGTGCTCTAGAGAACACGGCTCCTCCTCCCCCAGTCAGCCTCAGCAGCCTCATCAGGTATTCATTCAAAAAACACACTCCACTTGGCAGGGCGCCCAGACTACGCACACATGGAGAGAGAGCGAGAGAGAGAGAGAGAGAGAGAGAGAGAGGGAGGGAGGGACGGGGACAGGGAAAGAGAGGGAGGAGGAAAAATTGTGAGCGAGGAACCGAGCACACTAGAAGAAACACGTAGCCTCACGTAGACCACTGCACACTCGCGAGAAACACAAACACACACCAACAGACCATGAAATTCTCCGGAGAGAGTCTTTGTGAGGGTTTCTATGCGTTTTTTCGCTTGCTTTCTAGAACTAATTAGTTTCTCTCAGTGGAAAACAAATTTAGTGCCTCACCACCATTACGTGTGATGAGAGTAAGCACATTTGCATGGGGCTATATAAGCTTGCCCTGAAATAAACCCAAGGTTTCCATAACATTAGTGTATGATTACCCTTTGGTTAATTCTTTCGAAGCCAGTTACTGACAATCTAGATAACCGGGAGTTTTTTGTGCAATAACTAAAGTTCAATGTTCAACATTCTTTAATGGATAAAGTGATATTTAATTTTTCATTACTGCACACTAGATTCCCAATAGCACAATTATTAAAATTCAAGTAGTGGTTCTCAACTTTTTAACTACTACATATACATACATATATATACATATATATATATATATATATATATATATATATACACATATATTTATATTTATACATATATTTATTAGGGCTGTCAGTCGATTAAAATTTTTAATCTAATCAATTACATGATGTGTCAATTAATTAATCTAATTAATCACAAAATAAATTTGACTGTGAAAATATATATTTAAAGCTATTTTTGTGTTAAATGAGAAAGTATCAAGTAGACATTACAAATTGTAGCTTTAGAAAGAAATATTTTTTTAACGTAAAATTTATTACACATGCAACGGCCAAACGTAAACTATGGAACATAAAAGAAGATAATTTGAGAAACATCTTAGTATTTTTTGTTCATATATGAAAGTCATGGTAACCAAAACAGCTGTTACAAAAATACTTTCTTATGTTCCACAAAGAAAGGTTTGAGACAACATGAGTGTGAGTAAATGATGACAGATTTTTTTTTTCAGGTGAACTATCCCTTTAATGTTGTTTTTTTTATATTATTATTGTTATTATTATTATTATTTTTTTTTAATGAAATAATACTCTAAATAAGAAACGAAATCTGCCAGCAGGTGGCGGTAAATGTCTTTATGAGTCACTCATTTGATTTAATTCGTTCAAATGGCTGATTCATTTAGGAATTAAGTAAATAGCTCTTCATAAATGGGCCTTTGAATCATTGATTCACACGATTCGCTCAAAACGCGAATTCATTCAGAAACTAAACACCGCTATGTTGGTCGAAGACGCGCAACAATTCTGCTATGGCTTCAAAGGTAGCAAAAATATAACACAATATCAACTTATTTACTAAACTGTTGTATAAAACAGTTTTTTTTTAGCTCGTGATAGATCGGGACAAAATCAGCACTCGTGTCATATTGCTCTTGCTGCTCGTGTGATATTGTGTGATATGTGATATATATAAATATGAGACAAAACACATACAGGGGCATTTTTTTGCACCAGTTTCTTGAATTTTAGGGCATAACTGCATTTATAGAGTTGTTGCCTGCATCATATTTGCCAACAGTCAACTATATGAAATGTAAGATGACGTACAGGTCAGGTTTAACTGCATTATTTTAAGCATGTTATTTTTTCATAACTAATTAATTAAGTTAACTCGTTAAACTGACAGCCCTAGTGTGTGTGTGTATGTATATATATGATGATATACATATATAGGTAGTAGTAATAGTAGTAGTAATATATTCAATATGTTCATTTAAATATTTTTAAGTTTTAGTTAAAAGTTTTCTGAGGCCTGTAATGTGCTTTGGCTCCCTGGTTGAGAATCACTGCATTATACCACTGAGTATTTAATTAAACGTATAAAAGTCAAAACCATCATAGCTGAAAACATCACATTATTATTGAGTTTAATGTAAACTGAAAGGCATACAAGAAAACATAAAAACAAGCATATGTTATTATAATCCAAAACACATACATACACACACCTGCGTATAATCACATACACAAGCATAGAAACCCGTATGTCTCCCACATTAAGCATGCAAAGTAGTTGCAGTTCACCCTCAGGGGGACCCACATGCAAATACACTCACTTGCTCCATCACACACACACACTCACTCTCTCACATACAAAGTGTTATCTTCGTGCACAACCTTGAGAAGATCTGAAAACACCCTGTGTTCAAAACACGTGCCGTCAACAAGGAGAAACGCTGGAAACATAAAAAAGCCATCAGCAATATGTAACCTCTAATATTAGCCTGGCCTGGTTTACTCTCTCTGAGCAGATCTCAGCACTGCATTGGGTGTGTTTGCCAAGCCACAGACAGATACAAAGCCACCATATAGCATATGAAAACGAAAAAGCTCCTCTTTGGAAAATTCACTAACCATAGATTTTTCCATAGCCAATTATTCACCCACACATGGACGTCTTTTAGTGTGTCAAATTCTTGTTTTTGACATAATGAGGTTTTTTTTTCTGCTTGGAATTGGCAAATTACTGTTGTCTACAGTATTGTACCTACTATTACAGAAAGTTCAAACATTCACTGATGCTCCAGAAGGAAACACGATGCATTAAGAGCCAGGGGTGTAAACTTTTGAACAGATGAAGATGTATATATCTTTTTTTTTTTCATTTAGTACTGCCCTTCAGAAACTATTGAAGATACTTACATGTTTTCCAGAAGACAAAATAAGGTACATTTAACCTGATCTTCAAATTCAAAAAGTTTTCACCCCCCTGACTCTTAACACATTGTTTTTCCTTCTGGAGCATCAGTAAGTGTTTGAACCTTCTGTAATAATTGCATATGAGTCCCTCAGTTGTTCTCAGTGTGAAAAAATGGATCTCAAAATCATACAGTCATTGCTGGAAAGGGTTTAAATACACAATTTGTGGGATATGAAACAGCGGGCAGTTTAAATGTTCAGGATTAACAAGTGATTCATGAACAACTATCACTAAACTAAAAAAACACAGCTGTGGATTATTCAGGTAACAACACAGTATGTAAACTTTTGAACGGGGTTTTTATAAATTCATCTATTATTTTCTCTTGTGGACTATATGTAAACATCCTTTATGTGAAATATCTTATTCAGGTCAGTACTTAATTAAAAATAACATGCATTTTGTATGATCCCTCTTTGGTAGAATAAATAACATTTTGCAGATTCTTCAAGGTGTATGTACACTTTTGACTTAAACTGTATTGCACACACAAATAATGATGACTTTCATGTCAAACAGAGAGAATTCTATCCATTATTATTATCTCTGTCAGAGACAGCAGGTGTCAGACAGCTTTGGCACAGACTGTTATTCAGACTCAGAGAATACCTGTACTGTTTTTGCTCTGGACAGCTCAGAGTCTAAACCCTACAAAGCCCTGCAGAGAAACAGTCTTTGATATCTCCATTCCTTCTAATAGCAAGAGATTTTGGGAGGGTTGCTATGTTACTGTTTGTCGAGGTATTGCCTTAACCAGTCACTGGGGAGATGGGATGAAAGCTATGAAGTGTTCTGTCTTGGCTGCCAGTCTTAGCGTCTCTGTTTTCTTCTTCTTTTTCTAGTTTAGCTCTCACTTTCATAAAACTAAGATTAGACAGACGTAGCTACGGTGAAAGAGAAGTTAGGTGCACCACAAAGAGGAACACATTTAACTCAAAGTCACCAGGATGCACTCTCTGCAGTGATCTATTTATGACAGAAATGCACTCACAGTTGTCCATGACCAGGTCCACTTTCTTCTCACAGACGTCCAGTCACTTTTGCAAACCTCTGGAGGAAAAAAGTATTGCAAAATTTCATTAATTATTCTTTTGTTGGCTATATTAAGCACTAACACCTGTTCACTCTTCACACTGACATAAGTTTCCCCCTACAGAACTTTGCTGAAACTTCTTAGAGATAGTGAGGCATGTCCCAACATGTCCAGACATGTACAAGGGGCACAGAAGGCCAGAACTCATGCTGATATATGAACTTTGCAGTGGACACAAGCATATAACAAGACAGGATGTAGAGGACCAACTTAACACAGAATTTAGGACTGCAAAATTGAGAAAATATGTTAATTATGCTAAGGTTACTGTGTTCGTGTAAAACAAGGAAAGAAATGCAAGTGTTTTCCTGTTTGGCTGCATTTGTGAGATATATTTAAAGGGACAGTTCACCCAAAAATGAAAATTCTGTCATTATTACTCACCCTCATGTCGTTCCATACCCATAAGACCTTTGTTCATCTTTGGAACACAAATTAAGATATCTTTGATGAAATCCAAGAGCTTTCTGACCCTGCATAGACAGCAATGCAACTGACACATTCAAGGCCCAGAAAAGTAGTAAGGACATCATTAAAATAGTTCATGTGACATAACTGGTTCAACCATAATTTTATGAAGAGTATACTCTGAGAATACTCTTTGTGTGCAAAGAAAACAAAAATAATGACTTTATTCAACATTTCTTCTCTTCCATGTTAGTCTTCACCGCACATTCACGAGTCTCTTATTTCCTTAAAAATATCTTAATTTGTGTTCTGAAGATGAACACAGGTATTACGGGTTTGGAACGACACAAGGGTGAGTAATTAAAGGGGTCCTATTATGCTTTTTTTTTTTACAAAGTAAGCATTTTGTTTTGGGGGTGTAGTAGAACATGCTCTCATACTTGGTGGTTCGAAAAACACATTATTTTTCACATAATTTGTATTATTACAATACCTCCTCAGGCTGGCACATAAGGCTTGATTAGTTCCGGGTTTGATGAAGGCCCGCCTTCCAAAAACGAAATGTGTTGTGATTGGTTAGCTGTCCCAGTGCGTTGTGATTGGCAAACAGCTTAGATGGTGTTTCAGTACTGCCACACCCCTTGCCAAAGCGGCAAGTTTCATCTGCTCCATTACATTTAAGATATATTAAGGTATAGTTAATGCTACAGTAATGTTGGGTCCTGTCAGCATGCAAGATCGCCGATACATGATATTACCGTGCTAATTTATTTAATTATTTATATACTTAGTTTCATTGCCCGAAACCAGCTCTAGCATAAGGCTAAAAGCAGCCTAATGTTTTTAATATGACCTAATGTGTATTTGTATTTGTAATAACTTGTATTTAAAGGAGAAGTCCACTTCCAGAACAGCAATTTACAGATAATGTACTCACCCTCTTGTCATCCAAGATGTTCATGTCTTTCTTTCTTCAGTCATAAAGAAATTATGTTTTTTGAGGAAAACATTTCAGGATTTTTCTCCATATAATGGACTGATATGGTGTCCCGATTTCGAAAACTTCCAAAATGCAGTTTAAATGCGGCTTCAAACAATCCCAGATGCAGTTGTAAACAATCCCAGCTGAGGAAAAATGGTCTTATCTAGCGAAACGATTGGTTATTTACATAAAAATAATACAATTTATATACTTTTTCATGTCAAATGCTCGTCTTGTCTTGCTCTCCCTGAACTCTGTGTATTCTGACTCTAGACAGTTAGGGTATGTTGAAAAACTTCAATCGTATTTTCTCCCTCAACTTCAAAATCATCCTATATCGCCGTTTTGATCTTTTTTGCATGTTCACTTTGTAAAGATTGGGTCGGAACTTCTGCAGCGATGTAGGATGATTTTTTTAAAATGATTTTTGAAGTTGAGGGAGAAAATACGAAAACAATGTTTTTCGACATACCCTAACTGTCTTGAGTAAAAAACACAATTTCTTTACGACTAAAGACAGAAAGACATGAACATCTTGGATGACAAGGGGGTGAGTACATTATCTGTAAATTGTTGTTCTGGAAGTGAACTTCTCCTTTAACATGACAACAATTGAATAAAAACATTGGAAGTTACTAATTATAATGCTTACATTTCCTTAGTTATTCAAAATGCAGCTACAGAAAACATGCAAAGAACACTGACATTATCAAAGGACATCACTGATTAGCCTAGTCTAGTGTAAGTTTATGCATTTTAAAAAACACTTGCGTTACAAGTGAAGCTATCTATACCGTATGATGAATAAATCTCTTACCACACACAATGCTTGTGTTTATACCAGTGGCGTCTCTGCAGCGCGTTACTGCTCTGATCACGGCCACTCTAGTCAATGCTTGTGTTTATACCCGCCGTTCCGCGGCTCGTTGAAGCATCCCAGAAGCAGCTCTCCATGCTGCATCACTAAAGCTAATCCCCCACCTTGTCCCTACCCACCCCCCAACCATTCGAATTTCTGCAGGCGGGATTTATTTTAAAGATATTCTAATGGACTGCACTGTGACATCACAGCACCCGGATAACAACGCGGTAGTCCAAAGTTGTCGTTCGTTGTAGTTCTTAAAAAAGGTTTTAAAATAAAAATAAAAAAAAAAAATCTCCCTTTGGAGTGGACTTTGAGATTTGTAACTTTGTAGATCTTTTTTATGCCCAAATATACACCACACACACTGACTAAAATTCACAAAGTGAAAAAGCATAATAGGACCCCTTTAATGACAGAATTTTCATTTTTGGGTGAACTATCCCTTTAAGAAATGTTAAACGATTTTTTAAAGTATATTTCTACTTTGAAGCCTGTGAAGAGAAACATTAAAATGAAGAACAAAGGTATTTATATAAAATATGAATGGGTGAAATTACAAACGCACAATATGGCAGATGTAGAAATGAAAGTCCCACCTTACAGCTAAAATAACCCATGGTCTCTCAGTTAGTCATCAGCTGTTTATTTTACACCTACGTCTTTACCAGATGTTTAGCGTTAGCTAATTCACTCAGATTAGCTTGAAAAATGCAGCTTTTTGTTCGAATTTTCACAAAACAAGCATTATTTTTGATACCACTCTTATCAAATGTTATCATTAATTTGAAATATGTTATTAAAACACAATCCTGTCAAACAGTTTTAGAGATTACAGTCCCTCCCTAATTCAAGTAGACAGGCGCTATTTTTGTAGGATGCCAATATGGCCGCCGACTGACCTGACTTCCCTTTAAAGGGACTTTTTTTGATGGGAGGCATCCAGTCCGGTGTCATTTGAGTGATCTATGCACACTTCGAACTGGAAATCCCCCTGATTTAGTAGGTACTATACGGTCTCTGAGCATGTGGGAAGATTACGCAAGGACCTGTGTTGCCGAGGTAACAGGGACAGGGTCTACATATGTCTCAAGGCTTCCACCTCAAGAATTTTTCTCTGAGTCATGCGTTATGTGAGCGTGCAAATATGCGTGTGAACAAACATGTTATCAATTTGCCTTTTTACACTTTATTTTCTGCGTGTAGTAAGATGACTTTGACCCTTAAATCAATGGACATTTGACAATAAGAGGTTAAACTCTATGTAAGGTTTACAAGCAATTACTCAATAAATAGTTCTCATATTTTGCATGATTAACAGACAGTATGTCCAGAACGTATGACATTTGTTTGTTTTCAAAGCCCAACTGAATGTAAAACAGATGAGCTGAGTCACAAAGTCTGTTAAACTGCAAGGAAATCGTAAAATCTCAGAGCTATTTGTAGTACTATCTTGAACTGGACCCCAATGACTTTCAAAATATTTACTTTTGTGTTCCACAGAAGAAAGAATGTCATACAGGTTAGGAACAACATGAAGGTGAGTAAATGATGACAGAACTCTTATTTTTGGGTGAGCTATGATTTTCAAGTACTCCATTGACTTCTTAAACACAACCACAATAACAGACAGCCAAATCTTTCTGAAAGTAAAACGATTTTCCATGACTTTCAGAGCCAGTATTTCAAGCATTAAGCCAAAAATAGCTCTGGCTGGCCTACACACTTCTGCTGAGAATACAACTCGAGGAGCGAGGACAAGAATGGTTGAAGGAGCAGCTCAACCACTTTACAAGCACAGACATGAAAAACATCATCTTTGTTTTCTTTAACCATTGCCAAGAGGTTGAGGAGGGCAACGTTCAGTGGTCAAAAGTGCTGAATGCTTAATAAAAGCGAAACCTCAGACTGGTCACTATATCTGAGGCTTCCAGTAAGGAATGCAATAACATTCTCTTTATCAGACACTCAAAAGGCTTAATACTAAGCACAAGGGAGTGGCACTAGAGCCTCAGTAGTGGTTTTGGCAGCCTAACAGAGAGAGGAAACATAAGAAAACATGCAAACAGCAATTATAAAACCATTACTAGATCTTCCATCTCTAATCACTGTCAATGTTTTGCCACAAAAGCACTGGAAAATGGTTAAATCTACGCAGAAACATGAAATGGAGCATTAGGGCAAACCATGTGAAAAATGGATTTCCTCCTCAGTTTTGTTTGACGAATAGTAGATGATAAATCCTACCATTTGTAGATTTTTACATAAGTTGCATTTCACTTTTAAAATCTGTTAAGAATATGACTAATAATGTTTCACAGTGCAATGCTTTATGATGATTCGAATCACTATAAAAACATCATCTAGAATGAAAATGATTCCTGCTCTCATATATCTTAAGATCTAGCAAAAATCAATTTGAATTTGTTTTTTTCCTGATTTATGTCTTGGTGAAAACACTGAGGTAAACATGTGGTTTACTCATGCCACTTCCCTTTTCAGTACTGCAACATTATTTCCAGAGGTGCCCAACTTTTCACTATAAAAGGCCAAAAATCTCAACTGAGTGCTGTGGGCAGAAAGCAAATGTTGCATATATCCCACTATATTACATACTTTTTTATTATTATTATTAAAGTCTGTGTATAATATTAAATGTTGAGTTTGTCACATCACAGAAAAATGTGTTATTAAGGATTAGTTCACTTCCAAAACAAAAATGTACAGATAATGTACTCACCCCATTGTCATACAAGATGTTCATGCCTTTCTTTCTTCAGTCGTAAACGAATTATGTTTTTTGAGGAAAAATATTTCAGGAATTATCTCCATATGGTGGAGTTTGAACATACAAAATGCAGTTTAAATGCAGCTTCAAAAGGCTCTAAATGATACCAGACAAGGAATAAGGGGCTTATCTAGCGAATCTGTCATTTTTTGTTTATTTGTTTATATACTTTTTAACCTCAAATTCTCATCTTGTTTAGCTATGCCATGCGTACTCTGTGTAATCTGGGTCAATACAGTTAGGATATGACAAAAAAACTCCTATCTCATTTTCTCCTCCAACTTTAAAATTGTCCTACATCACTGCAGAAGTACTGACCCAGTGTTTACAAAGAAAACACGCAAAGAAGGTCAAACAGCCTTTACAAAAAAGGTAAAACAGCGATGTAGGACGAGATTGAAGTTGGAGGAGAAAATGAGATGGAGTTTTCGACATACCCTAACTGTACTGACCCGGATTACACAGACTACTTAAGTATTTGAGGTTAAAAAGTATATACATTTTTTTTTTTTTTAGAAAATGACCATTCGTTTCGCTAGATAAGAACATTTAGAGCCCTTTGAAGCTGCATTTAAACTGCATTTTGGATGTTCAAACTCACAGGCACCATTGAAGTCCACTATATGGAGATAATTCCTGAAATGTTTTCCTCAAAAAACACAATTTCTATACGACTGAAGAAAGAAAGGCATGAACATCTTGGGTGACAATGGACATCTTGGAAGTGAACCAATCCTTTAACCACCCAGCCAAATTTGAATGATAAAAAACCTGCCAAGTAAATATAATAAGTTTTCAATATCTTGAAAATATAAGCTGTATTCTCTGCTCTCAAATGCTGGGGGCATGTCTACTGGCAGCGCTGAAACTACGTCCACTCGTGGAAAAGCTGCCACCTGTCAAACTGTCAAAAACAGCTACAACCTGAATGGACGAGCAAGCTGTTTTGTAAATGATCGCAAGTTCACAACCAGGCAATTTACATCATAAAGGCATAGCTAGCTAGCAAACTGTAGGCTGTAGTAACTAACGGTTAGGGCAGTAACTTGCGATTAGTGGAGTGTTTCAGCTCAAAATACCCCACAGATCATTTATTATATAATTTTAAAAATGCCTATTTTGAGTGGAAGCAGAAACCAGGAGACGCTGCTCCCTGCCCCTTTTTCAGAATAGGGCTGTGCTTTCAACAGCTCATAACTCAGATATTCTGCTAAAAGACACCTGTTTGGATTTGATTATCATGTCTACTGTGCTGAAATCATGCATTTTAAACCATATTATATTAAACTTCTGATATAGGGTTTTCTGAGCGCACACATCTAAACTAAGTTCTTTTTTATGTCTTATTGCGCTTAAACTGTCAAAAAGCACACGAGTTACAAAAATAGTCGGTTATGTCTGTGAAGGTAAACAGCTGGGGAATAAAAACAATGTTTATATTAGATCTGTGTGGCAGCAACGTAATATACAGTAAGTAAATCAATAAATCCACTGCTTTCTTGTCTCTTCTGAGGCTGCGACTCTAAATAGTGTTCTGTGCTCATCTGTGCAGCCAATGACAGAACAGTTGGCATGCTTTGCTCGAACTTTCGCCATGGCATTACAACTGGTTCACCGTTGTCGCTTGCGAAAACAAAACTGTGGCGCCGTGGGTGGAAACGTACAGATTAAGGGGCGCTAATATTCTAAGATTCCCTTTCTAAGTGAAATCTGAGTGGCTCACTTACTAAAACAAAGTTACTGTGTTGTTTTTTGGGGTTGGCAGATGCACTGGGGACCCGATTATAGTACTTAAACATGGAAAAATTCAGATTTTCATGATAGGTCACCTATGAATTCATTTTCTCTTCATTTCAATGCAAAAATAAAAAGCCATGAAATGTGATATGGCAAGGCGGGCCAAATCATGAGTTGCCAATGCCAGATGGGCCAGATGAACTTATGAGCCTGGGAAACAACTGCTACAATGCATTCCAAATGAAGCCATGTTTTCTACTTTAATAGTTATACTGACTTATTAGTAAAATGCAAGTAGTTTTATATTATAAAATAAAAAACCTTTTCTAAAGATACCATCCTTTCCAAAGATGAAAATTATTGAGTTGAGATGAGTTATTCTATAGTTTTTCCCTTGGAATACACTTATTTTAGTACAAGTTCCTGAATTTGTGCATGGATTGTTTTGTAAACACTGTTGCTGGGCAGAAATTTTCCCTCTTGTGCAGCTTGACTGAGTTCACTATAGCTGAATGACTGGGGACCAGATTCAAGAATGCTTCATGTCAACAAATGTTCATTCAAACTAATGGGGCCATAAATGAGTGAGACTGTAAGTTCAAGGAATTATCAAGTGGTCACTCTTTCCAAACTTCCAAGCACAACTTTCCAGCGGAATGGCCTAATACGCAAATTCAATCATGCTGTTTAGCCAAGCACTGCATGGCTGTCCCGTATAATCTTGTAACCTATCTTTCACTATACCGTAGCTCTGGCAAGCTGTGAATCCTTTGATTTACCAGCAGCTGCCACTGAATAAAGCCCCCACTAAGATTTTTTTTTTTTTTTTGAAAATCAGTTCATTAAAAATTCATTACAGGTTTAAATCAAGTCATCACATAACAGAGAGTCTGACCTATAGACATGAAAACTAGACATGTTTTGCTGCATCTCCCATAGTGTCACCGCCAAATCTGTCCCCTCTGAGATTAACCCCCCATCCATTCTCATCTCAGCACCTTCCGTTATAATGGACATTGAAGTCTCCATTCTCCTGCAGCTGGATCGCTAATTAAAACGTCTGCCAGAGAGCCATGAGTCACATAGGCATAGTTAGATGCCTGTCATTGTGTAAACTTGGGAGGTGTTAAACATTAATCGCCTCACAGACAGACACTGGGACATTGATAAGGTTGGTCAGCACTTTTGAACTGTGATAACAGTCTGCTCTAGATTCAGATGATTAATGGCCTCAAACTGAAGAATAGATATATATTTTACTGTCTGTTTTGTGTATATTTCAGTACATTTCTATAGTATGTAAGATCCCACTGGTATAAACCAAATCATCATTTGATGATGATGTGACGATATGGCAAAAATATGTTTTGTTTATTTTTTTGAAGGCCAGATATGGATGCTTTGTTTTAAAATACATTGCTAGCCTTAAGCGATGAGGAAATCCCCTCACTTCTCGACAGCACAAGACAATGACATTAAGCTACAATTCAACATAAAATGCTACCGTCCTCAGGTAATAAAGACGGAATAACAGCGTAGAAGCCTAAAATGCCAACGAGGATTTTATCGCCGTTTTGAGAGCACTGTTCCTCGCTATTGTCGTTTTGATCATCGATTTGGAAGAGCAGACTCATTTTGCAAAAGCTTAGAGTGAACATCAGTCTTGGATGATGAGAAACCCAACCCCATGTTATTTTCAACTGAATAGCCAATCAGATCACACCAATCACAGTCACCATGGCACTTTGATTGGCTACCGATGACATCATTACTACAAAAAGTAAAACACATCACCAATTAATGATAGAATGCTGTCCAATCAGCCAATCGGCTTGTTGTTTGGAAGCCCCTGACAACATGCCTTCGAGGCTGGCTGTGTCCTTTCTTTCTCTCACCCTTCAGACCACTCTTACATCTCGAAAACTTAAACTAGTATGCGCTTTTATAGTACCACGCCAACAATTTCACATTCACTGGCAGAATTTTGAAAATACCAGATCAGAGACACACCTGATGAACACTCAATTTTAGATGTCCTTCTACAAGAAGGGATTTTTTATTTTTTATTTTGTTATGAGCCAGCATTATCATAATAGTAGCATGACTGGTGTCCCCCACATAGAGCTATGGCTCACACTGATGTCATATAGTTGGCGTAGCATTCTCAATCTGACTTGCGAGATAAACAAAGTCAGGTTGAGCGTGGCAGGGCACTACTTGCTGATAACTGCAATGCAACATCAACGGCACCATTCTGATAGTGAAAGGGTTTTACAAGGCACCAGGGTCAAAGTGACAGACAGATAGTCTGAAAAAGAAAAATTTCTGAGGGTCTGTGTCAGAGAAAGCCATCTGCAGGGCCTACAGTAACATAATCAACCTTTCATTATGCTTTTGCAAAGAAATAATATGCCTTGACAATAGCTTTCAAAAAGAATAATGAAAGAAAGGACAGCTTAAACAATATGACATACAACAGACTGTCTACCTATAGTTTACACTGGTAGGACACAAAACAAAAGTGTTTTTATGTCCATTTCGAATTTGCTGTCAAACTATCACGAAACCCTGGTGAAAAAAAACAGCATATGCTGGTAGGTATGTTTTGATGCTGGAATGCTGGTTAGGTAGGTTTTGATGCTGGTTTTTGCTGGTCAAGGACCAGAATGAACCAGCAAAGGACCAGCTTAAACCAGCATCAAAACATACCTACCAGCATATGCTGGTTTTTTCACCAGGGAAACACTGTTTTAGTATGCAAATTGAAGAGATAGTTTACCCAAAATTAAAATTTCTGTCATCGTTTACTTACCCTCATGTCGTTCCAAACCTGCATATGTTTTGTGGAACACAAACAGTTTTGGTTACCGTTGACTTTCATTTTAAGTTACATAGAAAAACCAAGTTCATACATGTTTAGAACGACGTTAAAGTGTATAAATTATGATAGAACTACATCTTTAAGTGGAATTCTACGATATTCCTGATAAAATAGAATGTTGCAATTCATCAAAAATAATGATACGTTATGGAAGCTGTGCAGGGCTATAGTGTACACTTCATAGCTGCTACTAACCAGAGCCAATAACTGGAACTATCCGTTTTATAATTATTTTGTCGTTGAATATACAGACCATGAGTGATTCCTGCTTCATTATTTGACACGTTCAGAATCCACAGGCAGTTTACATGGCAAGTCAGCGCTCTCACTCCATCTACTGGTGACTCGTGTCAACTGATGAGGGGTGTCAGATATTACAAAAACGTACTTTTATAAAAGACTACTGTCCTGAGTGCGCTTTCCAAAAGCAAGTCGCAAGTTCCGTCGTTACCAATAGTTCAGTAGAACCTGCGACCATAGTTACTGAACGACACTTTTGAGAAACGCACTATTGCTCGTTTTTGTACACATTATCTGCCTTTATTTTAAGGATGTGACCAGTACAGTGCAAATGGTTATTGCCTTGCTTGAACTGATGTAATTTATTAGCAGTCTTCCCATTTAAAAGAAATTCGGGATACACAATATATCAGTACAATAATGGTACATCTCTTCAGTTTTTTTTTTATTTAGTTTACTTTTTCAAAATATTTAGTAGAGCATTTCTTTTCTGTATCAGTTATCTTTACATGTATCAGTATCATTCGAAGGTTCATTATTGTCCAGACCTATAAAAAAGAAAAAAATTTAAATTCTGTGTTGGAATTTCAAGAGACTGAAATATTTGCTGACACAGTTTGCCCATATTCTGACTCTTGTCACATGCTGACTCTTACAACTATTTGGAAAAGAACCTAATGCAACCCACTTCGCATCAGCATATGTAAACAAAATTTCACAAAGTGAAACTGTTTTTCATGTGCTGTAAATCCCTGTATAAACATGTATTTAAAAGATCGTTATTGGTATAAACAGTCAATCTATAAACAGAGATAACACAGAAGGCTTTCTCTGGGACATAACTGAATTATTTTTGATTTGGCCATATCTAAACAATCCAAAAAGAAAAGCAAACTGAAAGCATGAGGCTACTTAAAGTTGAACTGCTCAACTCAGCAGATTAGAATAGTGCAGAACACGGAGCTGAAAAGGCATGCAGTGAAACTTACAGTATGCAAAACAGCTAAAAAATGTTTCCTGGCATTTTCAAGATTTTAAAGGCCATAGAATAGGGACGAATAATTAGGTACAAAACATTCATCTGAAATACAAATCCAGTCAGTAGATTAGAATACATAACCAAACTAGATTGTATTTGGAGAAATGCTAATTCCTGCTCGTCAAATAATATTCTTAGTAAATATTCTGATCAATAATACCCATATGTTAACAAACAGAGAAGGATATAGATGAAATGCATGTACCAGAGGAAGTTCAAGTATTTTGAGGCAGCTCATTTATAAATTATCTTATTTTGGCACAAGAAAAATATTCACCACAGATGATTAAAAAATACTTCTGAGAAAGCAGTTCATGCTTACAAGACTAAGTGTCCGAAGAAGATGGGTGAGAAATACTAGAAATACAGCGTTCAGCTCTTAAAGTGACAGTTCTTCGAGAGGCCAGTAGCTTTAGTTCAGTTCAGTATGTGTCACTGCAGCTGGTTCGCTCTCCTTTGTCTATGAGTTTGTTTTTGCATTACATTGTTGAGTTGGTACTGACTTCAATGACAAAGTCATCTAAGCCTGTTTCTCTTGACCACAATGGTGCCGGCCACAATGTCATACACAGTCCTATTGTGCTGAAAGAAAAGAAGTGTGATGAACGCTGGAAAGAAAAAGGCAATGGAGAAGTTCTTGTTTAACGCTCTCACTGTCGACCTACAAGAAAATCACAATATAAGCAGGTTAAAAATCACATTTAATATCAAATATTTAATTTTAAAAAACTCAAAAAGTGATGTTAAGAGCAACACTGACGCAGAAAGCGTGACGTTAGTCGCCGGGACCACAAGAACGCGGTTTGGCTGAACCAGGACGGAGCTGTCACACGTGACCACTCGTAAGCCAATGAGGAACTTCCCTGGTGTCGCCCCACCAGCTCCCCAAATACAAATGATCTGAAATCAATCAAAACCACTTATGCAGGTCTTCGTTAATTATTAAAGCAGATTAAATCAATTGTTTGAACTTACCTCATAAAAGCAAACTAATATCCTGTACACCAAAGCCACAAGCATCATCTTCTGCAATTCCTCCATTGATGTGTCCTCATCGATCTCTTCTACAATGAAGTGCATGGCAAACTTTGAGATGTCCCTAAAATTGACAATGAGTTAACTGAACGATTTTTAATAAAATACAGCATGAGCAATATGTTGGAAAATATATTTCAGACTCACTTCATTCCACTAAAGTGGACAATACTGAGGATAATTGTGGCTTTAATGAAGAAAAGAATAAAGAAATCCACCATTTCCGCCAAGAACCGTTGGAGAGGAGAGGGAATAGAATATTCTCTACCTGGATAAAACACATTTTAAACATGAAGTTTTTTGTAAAGTCATCAAATATGTGACCCTGGACCACAAAACCAGTCGTAAGTAGCACAGGTATATTTGTAGCAATAGCCAACAATACACTGTACGGGTCAAAAAAATTTCTTTAATGCCAAAAATCATTAGTATACTAAGTGAAGATCATGTTCCATGAAGATATTTAGTAAATTTCCAACCGTAAATATATCAAAACTTAATTTTTGATTAGTAATATGCATAGCTAAAAACTTCATTTGGACAACTTTAAAGACAATTTTCTCAATATTTAGATTTTTTTGCACCCTCAGATTCAAGATTTTTAAATAGTTGTATCTCAGCCAAATATTGTCCTGTCATAACAAACTATACATCAGTGGAAAGCTTATTTATTCAGCTTTCAGATCATGTATAAATCTCAATTTTGAAAAATTTGACCCCTATTTTGTGGTTCAGGGTCACATAATACATGCATAGAATAATAAATCCACATTTTTAAAGATGGAATAATATTAATTTCACAATTAAATAATCACTCTAACGTTAACAAAAATAAGGAATGGTGTTTTTTTTCATTTCCCCTTTCTCAAATTATAATGGCTCAAACAAAATATGTTTTCATGTGAATCATTTCATAGGTTTTTCCCACGTCTGCAATTTTACTTTCTATCCAGTTAGTCTTTCATTATAATCTTTAACTAACAAAAGCCAGGACTTCCACATCACCCTCCATCATTTTTCGGGAAAACAACAGTACAAGTATTAGCAATAGATTTAATACATTTTGTGATGTTTTGCTATAAAATAAAAGTACAAAAATCAGTATCTTTCAAATGAGGGTTACAAATTTAGTGCTGTCAAATGATTAATCACACCCAAAATGAAAGTTTTTGTTTACATAATATACAGGGGTTGGACAGTGAAACTGAAACACCTGGGTTTAGACCACAATTAGTATGTCGTTTGGCCTCCTTTTGCAGCCAATACAGCATTATTTCATCTTGGGAATGACAAATACAAGTCCTGCACAGTAGCCAGAAGGATTTTGAGCCATTCCTTTGGCAGAACAGTGGCCAGGTCGCTATGTGATGTTGGTGTATGAAAACATTTCCTGACTCGCTTCTCCAAAACACCCCAAAGTGGCTCAATAATATTCAGATCTGGTGACTGTGCAGGCCATGGGAGATGTTTAACCTTACTTTCATGTTCATCAAATCACTCTTGTCACCAGTCTTGCTGTGTGGTGCATTATCATCCTAATACACGGCACCACCTTCAGGGTACAATGTTTGAGCTATTGGGTGCACAAAGTCAACCTTCACACTCTGCTCTTATTGGTGGAATGTGCGATCAGTAAAGACTGGCCACCAGGCTGCATAAATATAGCCATGAAACCTCCAACACTATATTGGCTAGTGTTTCAGTTTCATTGTCCAACCCCTGTATGTATGTGTACAGTTGTATATTTATTATGTTGCATGTATATATTTAAGAAAAATGTTATAATATATATTAAAAAGGTTTACATATAATGTCAATTATATGAATAAATATATACATGTAAATATGTTCTAAATATATACTGTATGTGTGTGTATTTATATATACATAATTAATACACATATACAACAAAAACTTTAATTCTGGATGCGATTAACGTTAATCGTTTGACAGCACTAAAATCTATCTCCTTCATATAACCATCAATGCCTTAATGAACAACTTCAGCTAACTTTCTATCCTGTCAGACATCCTGGTAATTTACTGACGATGTTCACATAATAATAAAGCCATAATAATAAAAAGTTAAGGTGCCTAACTGCTACCCAAACTAAACAAAGTAATCTGTCATTTGAGCTGTCATATTTACCTCTAGCAATGCAATAATAAGCAATGCAATGCAGCAGCTGGCAGTATTAACAGCAAAGCAAGATAACACGTTATTCATTTGATGATATTACCTGGCTGCTGAGCATTTCCATTAGCTTGCTGTTGCTGCTGCTGTTGTTGTGGTAGCTGCGCAGGTGCTGTGGCAGCAGCTCTAGAGTTCTGTCCGCTCGCGACAGCAGCCGGAGCCGCGACGTTCGCAGCTGCAGCAGGAAAACCAAACGGGTTGCTAAACCAATTGCGAAGATCTCCATTAGACATATCTGCACCCCATGTCGTCGCCCCAGGCGTGTCATTTGTTCCTTGTGTCGGGAAACACGGTGGGAAGGAAAACGCAGACATGGCTATCCAGCTCTGCCAGTTCATATAGCTGTAGTAGTACTGCCACATCCACTCCTGTAATTTCTCGCAGTACTCCGTGGTGGTAACAGCGGTGGATGTGTCTTGCTTGCCCTGGGAACAGGGCTTGTGATTCTGTGTTTTCATATTTTCACCGTCCCCAGTTCTACTGGTTTTCCCTAACGATTTTTCCTTATCACAAGCGCTTTCGTCTAACTCCGCCATGACACTTTTGTTTCGTGACGAAGTCGGTATCGATTTATTCAACTTCCGGCAATATTTCGTAATGCATAATAAAAGTAATAGAAGGTATTAGCATAACAAAAGCGTGATTCTTCTTACCTCTTCAAATGCCTAGAGGTGCTTCTCCGTGGTTGTGTTAAGTTTACAAACGATGATTCAAGGAAGATATCCGTCAAGCTTTTATTTCTCATCCTTTTACACAACATAGCAGAGAGCGTGGTAAGATGTGTCACCCCCTTAATCTAGCATACTGTGCATTATTTATTGTCATGTGACTATATATTTAGACTCATAATATACATCATAAAAAGTTATAGGAATTTTTGTAGTAATGTGATGTTACTCAGTTAATAGCAGACATACATACTTAAATATAATAGGAATGACATAATATAGGCAATATGATATAGTTTCTTTTCAGGTAAGAGTGGCACAACTTACCCCACTCTCACCTACAGAAACGCAACACTGTTTAGCTTGCTAGATTGCTTTTTTTCTCTCTCTTAAATAATTCGAGATCATAGCAAATGGATGACAGTAGACACTTTAATGAATTTAACTTAAAGTATGACAGTGAAAATGTATTATAGCATGTTACAGACACATTGGAGTCATGTTTTGAACAATAGTGGTAAAAATGTATCTCAAAAGCCTAGAGCCTATTGCATATTCATATCCCATGTATGACTGTCTTTCATTTACTTTTAAAATAGCTGGTATCTAAAGTTGTAAATATATAAATTACTGTTTTACAGTCATGTTGTACTTCTAAAAAAATCACATTTAATTCTGTGTATTATTTGCTGTTTCTTTGTAAGTATTTGGGAAATTTACAAGCAATTTCTGAGTGAAAATTGTTTCACCACCAATTTATTTTTTATTGTGTTAACTATTTTACTGATAGCTATTTTATCTAATTTACATATGTGACCCTGGACCACAAAAACAGTCATAAGGTTCAATTTTTTTAAATTAAGATTTATAGATCATCTTATTGTATGGTTTGTAAGGATAGGACAATATTTGACCGAGATACAATTATTTGAAAATCTGGAATCTGAGGGTGCAAAAAAAATCAAAATATTGAGAAAATCACCTTTAAAGTTGTCCAAATGACGTTCTTAGCAATGCATATTACTAAACAAAAATTAAGTTTTGACATATTTACGCTAGGAAATTTACAAAATATTTTCATGGAATAATATCCTAATGATTTTTGACATAAAAGGAAAATCGATTATTTTAACACATACAACATATTGTTGGCTATAGCTACAAATATACCAGTGCTACTTACGACTGGTTTTTGGTCCAGGGTCACATTTAGCCTAGGTGTATTAAGCAAAATTCAGTTTAACTTCTAAAATGTTACAGACACAATGAAGCCATGTTAAAAAAAATGGAGTCTACCTGAGACAGGTGTTGAGTGGGGCAGTAACCATGATGTTCATAAACCACATCAACGACAAAGTCCAATTAACTGAAGCAATAATAAGAAAATTGTGACAATATCAACATACAGGTTCAGAGCAGCAAAGATGTACTCTTCTGGACTGATGCTGTATTTGTGCTTTCCACCCAGTATGAGCTGCGTGTCCATCACCAGGTACTAAGAACGGAAAACGAAAGGGAATGAAAGCCCTCCTAGATAAGGCTTACGCATATACACTTAGACAAAGCTACAAAGGATAAAGCATGAGCTTACCACAGAGAAGATCAGAGTTCCCACTGATGCGTAAAAGATGTACAAATACTTTGGGACATAAAAATTAGCATGAATTAATATTAACAAGTAAACATTTCAATAGGCAGAATAAATATTAGTTGATGATATACCTGTGATCTCAGAATTGCACAGAGCAATCCAAATGAAAACAGCGTCCAGCATAATGCCCATACACTCCCTGAAAGACCTGTGAAGTCCCACTAAAATCAAGCAAAGGCACCCTTATTTACTTTATTATAACTAAAATGTAGTTAATACAGTACATACAGCCAATTTTGTAACTTACTTTAGACTGCAGTGAAAACAAACTCAATGCAAGAGAAACCAAAGCAGTTGCACCCACTGCCCAGAGCACGGCCTCTGCTGAATAGTACCTGAATAGTAATAACAATTCCTTACTAAAATACTGGCTTTTGAATAATTGAATAGCAAGTTTTTGAGTAAGTGAAAGGCATTTAAATGTTTTAATGACGCTTTTTACTCACACTACCACTGAGCCAAGAAGAAGGCCCTCTATGATTGTCTGTGTGGGAAAAGAGCACTTAGCATTTACAGAATTATCACATTTAATGCTCACCGCAAATAAATGCTACAGTGGCTCTGTGCTTTACTTACAAACAGCGCTAGGAAGATGAAGTTTAAGGGAACTTTGCGACGTATGTTACCACAACAGATGAGCACAATGATCAGAACAATCGTTGCACACCTTGCAGATTTTAAGTAAACACAAGTCAGTGTAACATATGTATGTATTCTATTGGACGCAATACATGCATATTCTTTAGGAGAATAAAGGAGAAATGCTCACATCATAGTGTAGGTAAACCAATATGTTTCTCTTGCCCAGTTGTTGAGTGTCTTCCTATAAGAAAACGGGCATAAATTAATAATATACTGCACTGGCAGTACTGTAAAAAAAATTGCAGTTGTAGTATTCGTTCATTCATTCATTCATTCATTCATTCATTTATTTATTTATTTAAGTTTTCCAAAGAAATCTCTTATGCCTAAGGATGCTTTATTTGATAAAAATACAGTAAAGACAGTAATATTGTGAAATATTATTACAATTTAAAACAATTTATTTTTTATAATATAATATATTTTAAAATATAATTTATTTTAGAAGGTAAAGCTATTTTCAGCAGCAATTACTCCGGTCGTCAGTGTCACATGATGGGAATAATGCCATTATAAATAAACTAATGGCGTTATTTTTTCAGTAATGAGTAATCAAACGAATTACTGTTTCCCCGTTAAAACGCCGTTACCATTACTGACAATAAAACGCGGCGTTACTATAATTTATTATTATAATTTTATTTTTCAGTTCATCAGCGTACCTGTATTTGACGAACCGTAAACTCAAGCGTAAAGGCACATGAGCCAAGGTTTTGTCTCATACACACGAAAAGAAAGATACAGAGCGAGAAAGTCTTACAACGTGCAGAAATGACGTGCACCATGTAAATGATATTCTTTGTTGTATTTTCCTGTCAAAATAACGACGTTTCTTCGGAATTATTCAGCTTTTAAGAACTGCCGTTTCTCCTGTAGTAGGTGAACTAATGTGCAAACGGCAGTCTCATTGGTTGGCGCTCACCTTATTATCGTCCCTGTTTTGATTTCAGCGAATCAGTTTGAGCGAACGCAGACAACGTGATTAATATTCATGAACCCAGCAGCTCATTAATCCTTAGTGCGTTTTATATTGTTATTAGTACTAGTTACTAGTACTAGTTTCAACCCCCTCCCTCTTTTTTTTATAGAAACACTAAATTACAAACAATATCTTTAGCACCACCACCAGTCTTAAGTTCAGTCAACATGACAAATATGCATTCATACATGGATATTCTACTTAATGAAGTTCTAATTACTAAAGTTTAACACTAAATTATCATAATATCATGCTTGACTGACTTTCAGATATTTAAAAATCTGTGCCATTAAGCTTTATATATACAGGATATCAGATAATATTAGTCCGGAAAAATTTAATTTATTTCATTTAATTTTCTTTCATTTAACATATTTAATATTGGGGGCATCCAAGTTATTTGACATATTTGAACATTTTTTGAAATAGTAACACAATAGTTACTTTCCCTGGCAATTAGTTAATTTTATAATGATGTAACTCAGTTTCTAACTCAGTTACTATTTGAGAGAGGTAACTGGTAACTATAACTATTTTTTTTTTTTAAAGTAACATGCCCAGCACTCCACACGATTCTTCAGAAATCATTCTAATATGCTGATTTGGTGCTCAAGAAATATTCCTTCCTATTATTAGTGTTGAAAACTGCTGTTCTGCTTTTTTCACATTCATTTCATGATTCTTTGATGCACAAAGAAGTTCAAAGCACAGCATTTATTTGAAATTGAAAGCTTTTGTGATATTATAAATGTCTTCACTATTTTTGATCAGTTTAATTCCCCCATGCTGGAAAAAAATATGAATATCTTAAAAAAAGTGTATATATAGCTTGTATATACATGTATGTATTAACTGACCTATGAACTGTCATTTGTTGGCATGTATACCTAAGAAGCTCAAGCCTTTGAAGTAACGCTTAAGTAGGCCTTCACTTCATTATCTGTAATTTGTGTTTCAAAATGAACTGAGGTGTTGCAACATAAACACCTGTCTACTTACCAGTAAAGAAATGCACAGATGATTCCAACAGTTATTAATAGCTGAACCATAAGTGTCAGATACACTTTTCTTATGAAACCTACATGAAGCACATTTGAACACAAGAAACAAGTTTTAGCATCGATTTTAGCATTCCCATGTACATGACATTACTGATAGCTATTCAAAAGTACGTAGGCTCTTGTATTATTCAAATTCAATTGTACACATACTGTAGGCCTACATATAAATACATACATATGTTTCATTTGTAAAAACGTTTTAGTGATATTTTATGTATTTTTGCCAGGTAGTAAACACACACACACAAATATCAAGAGACATGACCATATTATGTTATAACACACACACACACAAACTTTACAAAAACATTATTTCTGACTGTAATATCATATCCAAAAGACATTTCAAGAGAGCACAGCTGACCTCTTCTTATGGTAGCATCTGAAAAGCAGTTCTCGTCCTCAAATCCCACACTGTATTCTGGGGGAGCGCTGTCTGGAATCCCCATATTGACAACAACAGGGTGCATCATGCCAGCGGTGGGCTGCCCAGCGGGGGGCATCATGCCAGCAGTGGGCTGCCCAGCGGGGGGCATCATGCCAGCAGTGGGCTGCCCAAAGTTACCCTGCGTGGCATTAGGATATTGCGGAGGGTAATAGGCGTTGTACGGAGGGGGAGGTTCTCTGTTCATATTGTATCTCTCAACAAACCTGCGTAAAAGTAGATACAGTCCAAAAAATTGAGCGTAAATAGTACTCTTAAAACTGTTTTCTGATAGGCGTAATCCACACAGACAAATACTACTAGTATGACAGCATATTTATCTTGAGTACTCTAGTAATGACATATGATTAAGATCTAAAATTCATTAGAATGTCAAATTTTCTTTATGTTACATAGTTACAATTTTCATCTAATACTCAAAAGTGACAATGATATTGTTACATTTTGTTCACATTAAAAACCGCCACTTACCTTTCGGTCTAACACCCCTCTGCTTCCTGTTATGAGTAGTGTAAGGGCAAAGTCTGTTTTCGATGAGTTTGTCTCCAGAGGGACAGGACTTTGTATAGCTTATCAAATCAATACACATTCTTGAAAGCCAAGTTCACATGTTTAATTATTTTTTTTTTTTACATTCCACAATGAAAACTACACAATGAAATTTACAATTAATACTGATGTTACCTCTACTGAGCGCTCTACTGAGACTACTTGTGCCTCTAAAAAAACAGTTTATTTCACTAGAAGACAGTCTCTTTGTGGTGTAATTAAAGGCATATTTCACCCCAAAATGAAAATGAATGAACAATTACAATTCTGTCTTTATTTGCTCACCGTAATGTTCTCTAATTTAATAAAAAATATGAACAAGCTCTAAAAATGGCAAAAGGCATCATAAAGCAAATCTCGGCCTATTCCTCACACAAAGTTATTGTGTGGATTTGGAATTAGTGCATACTTGTGTTTTTTTGCAACATACACTACCATATTTAATGTTTTTTAAAGAATCCTGCATTTATTTGATCCCAAATACAGCAAATGCATTAATATTGTGAAATATTTTTACTATTTAAAAGAACTGCTTTCTATTTGAATATATTTTAAAATGTAACTTATTCCTATGATCAAAGCTAAATTTTCGGGATCATCATTCCAGTCTTCAGTGTCACATGATCCTTCAGAAATCATTGTAATGCTGATTTGCTGTTCAAAAAACATTTATTATTATTATTATTATTATCAATATTTAAAACAGTTGAGTACATTTTATTCAGGATTCTTTTTCAGAAAGATCCAAAGTTTAGCATTTATCTGAAATAAAAAGCTTTTGTAACATCATCCACTATACCATTCAAAAGCTTGGAGTCAGTATATATATTTTTAAATTATAGATTATTGTAGATCTATAGATTTAATTATAGAAATAAATTATAGAAATTAATACTTTTATTTAGCAAGGATGTTTTAAATTGATCAAAAGTGATGATAAAGACATTTACAATGATACAAAAGATTTCCATTTCAGATAAATGCTGCCCTTTTGAACTTTCTATTCGTTAAAGAAACCTAAAACATCTACTCAGCTATTTTCAACATAATAATAAATGTTGGTTGAGCAGCAAATCAGAATATTAGAATGATTTCCAAAGGATCATGTGACTGGAGTAATGATGCTAAAAATTCAGCTTTCAAATCACATTTTAAAATATATTCAAATAGAAAACAGCTATTTTAAATAGTAAAAATATTTTTACTATTTGCTGCATTTTGGGTCAAATAAATTCAGGCTTGGTGATCAAGAGATTTTGGCTGGTAGTGTATAAATTATATTTCACAATATAAAAAGAGTGCCCATCTGCTAAACTTTACCTGTGTTCTACAGAAAAACACAGGAGGGTGTTTCAACCAACAGGAGGGTGGGGAAAACAATGACAGAATTTTCATTTTGGGCTAAGCTAATAGTTTAATAAAACAAATTGTGTCAATTTTCATAATTTGCTTACAATAACTAGCCTATTACAGAGATTTCAAATGGCAATATGACTAAGTACCTGAATTTGCATTATGTCAGCAAGAACTACCTACAAATACTCCATTAAACACTACATTGCATATCCTGTAGATGGCGTTAAAAATATCAACAACTAAATGTGCAGGTGTGCTACCTTAGTCATAAATAAAACATGTGCCCATAACTTAAAATAAATGACAAAAAAACAAAGATCAAGAAAACGACCATTAATAATTCATTAGCCGCTTATTTGTATGTAAATATATCCAAACACTGGCGGATCGGTCCTGACTAATGAATAATTCATAAGCTTCTGCAGCAGTGCTCATGGCCCATATGCGCAGCTTTCAAAAGGACATCAGCATCTTAGAAATAAAACTAGTTAGAAGTAGTTGTGTCATCCGTCGCTATTTAGGTGTATTTTAATGTTTACAGTTTGGCGGGGCGCCACACACTTAGGAAAGAAAACGTCCGCGAGGTAGGTTTCCATAGCGACGGTTATATTGCAACACGAGTTTTTCCAAGTTGTAATCTGTCTCGATTTAAAAGTCGACCTGGGTTGTTTTGATGCACAACCGTAGCAAGGCTACAGGCAAAACGTAGGAGGCGATGCGATGAGGGGAGGGAGGGCGAGGGGGCCGAGGCGAGGATGGGAGGAGTGAGCAGAGAACGAGAGAGAAAACCGCTCAGCCACTGGCCTTCAGCAGAGTGCTTAATATTCAATGACCTGTGATCCAAACTCACGCAGGGGACGTCAAAACAACAGTGGTTTAATCATCTCAAAGAAGGAAGCACAGGGCGAAGTGAACTACTGCTCTTGCACTCGAAGCCAGCGCTTGGCACTGGCGATTTTCAAACTTTGGCTTTCAAGAATTCATTTCCAAAGTCAGGATGGAACGGCGTCTTGTATCGTATGCAAATACGTCTGCTGACGTAGTTGATCATGTGGGTTTTGGCGTAGATCCCCCTGTGATCGCCAATTTTTTTCGGCTGTTGTCTTTAGAATTCGGCAGAATCATTACAATCGTACGCTTCTCTAGGCTGTACACGTGGAAAAGTACGCAATTTTGGACTCTAGCTGTCAATAACCTCACATCCCAGCGTTTTCCGTTGGTTGGTGGGCAGGTAAGAATGGCTGAATTATTCGTGTCGCTTGGAAAATTAGCAAACAAGCCTTAAAGTTGCGGGCGCGTTTGAATACACACAATAAGTAGTTGCCCGAAACGTGCTGTAAAGTGCGTCGGATGTCAGTTGTTTATTTCAGCTGAACTTTGTTTGCCCAAGGCATATTGTAGAAAGTGAGCACCAGAATAACCGCATCGACCTGACCCGATAACCTCAGTTTTAACGTTTCCAGCGCTGTGATTTGGTGTGGCTTGCGGAAAGTTTCACAGAATGGTTAAAGTTAAGCGGCAATGGGGGCGAGAACATGTCTACTTCTCTGATGTCGAAATAAGCAGCAAAATATGGCTACCAATGTCGACATGGCGTTACGTCGGTCCAAGTGATTTCTACTGGAGTCTATTTTGCCTCAACAAAACCATATTTTACACTGTACGCCACGATCGGAAATCTATTTCCGACTAGGAATGATTAATTCATGCACTTGTATGAAGTGAGCATGGCACGCAACTACTTTGATTTCGGCTTGGTGTCGTATGATGTAGGCAGTGGTGACGCCTTCCACGACCATACTGCATGGCACACGCATCAGACGCGAGCCACATTGCAGCACTGTGTTCACATCTGTGATAGTTCCCAAAATTGTCGCATCCATACTACTAGAAACAACACCTTATATAGAGCAAGTGCATTTCTGAAGCTGATTATACAACTCAAGTGTTGTTTAAAATTCTTAATATAGCATAGTTGATGCATCGTAAATCAATATTCCTAGGACACTTCAGGTGATTTCAAGTGTGTCAAACTAACAGCCCACACGTGATATTTGCTTTGGCGTACAGTCACATGTTAATCCAAATGCTTTCCCAAGGAATCTACAGAGTGCAGACCAAATCTCTCATCTGTCAGATAACCTGTCTTGGACTGTTAGGGCTTTCCTACTTTTTAAGGTAGTCTGGTGTTTCTGGAAAATAACTTTTAGAATACTCCTCCAATATGGTTTAGTGGATGAAAGTTTAGCAGTTTAGCAGAGTTTAAATGAAGTCATACCTGGCGATAAATCTAATTCAAACCTCATATGTGAATCGTTTTTTCTTAGTAGTAAAATTATCATATCTCCTTCCTTGAAATCTTATATTACTCGGCGTAAAATACTCTGTGTTCTTACCACATGCTTCATTATATCATGGACTGTATAATCTGAGGTTTACAGCTTAAAGCTGAGTGAGAGAAAATCACAGTAGTTCCTCGTTTGTTGACTTGTAATTTGTTTAGGATTATCAATTAGCACCATGTTTCATTATGATGTTTATTAATTTAAGTAGATATGTGGCTTAAGTGATTTTTAGAAATTGGCTTGGGTTAATAAACGCACCGTAAAGCAACTGCTATTTTATGTGTTTGAAGTTATTTTTTCCTGTCGTGCTCACTGAAGGCCATTCGGATACAATTTCCCAGAAGTTTATTCTGTATTTATGCCATTTTAAACATTCTCGTTTTGCCTGGCACAAATACACTTGCCAACCTTTAGTGTTCACCTTGTGGGTGGTAGTATGGAAACGTCTCTCATTACAAAGCCTTATTCACGGAACCAAGACTGAGACAACTTTTGCGAAGTAGTGACGCGTGTTGTCAAAAGTACAACTCTGCTTGAGTTGCTCTGGCACAAAATGCGGTTTGTGCCAGGTGACTGGCTGGATTCAAAATGGCTGCCCGCGTTCGTGAGGAGCTGACGTCTTTGAGGAGGTGGTTGCTGCTGCCTCTGCCTCGTAGCTTGTGCTGTCGGTGACTAAGCCGACAGTCGCTGATGTCACAGCCGTGGGCTGGGCTCCCTTGAAAGCTGCGTGTTTTCTGTCGGTGCTGGTGGTCATGACTCCACTGAAAGCAGAGCCTCTTTGTGAGGGAGTCTGGCCTCACATTGGAGCCAGGTTATTTATTAGTCATCACTAGTAAAGCTATTAATTTCCCTCTGTGTTCATGTCCTGGAAGAGAGAGAGAGAGAGTCAGAACTGATGTGTGCTACCAGCTGAAGTTGCAGTTGAAGGTGGCATACTATCTTGTACTAGGCCACTGCATAATGAGTACAACAAATCATGATTCATCACTATTCATGACTGTATTCGTGTCGTATCTTGCGATTATTCTCGTATATAATTATTACATGTATTGGAGTGCATTTGAGTGGGCTCTTATACAGATAGGCCTCAGGATAATAGATTCTTGCTTGAACTAAAGAAAACAATCTGTTTGAGAAGGGAAGCGTTCAACTTTTTGCAGTCGCTCGCTGTTGAGCAGCCTCTCTGTTGCCAATATTCTGCCCTACTTTTGCAGTCGTGACCCAGCTTTTTTGAAGGTGCAATGGGGAGATGCTGCACGTAACTACTGACCATCATAGCGAGTAGCAGAATAGTAAAATTCCTAACAAATGACACAGAAGTTTATTCATTTGCATGTGTAGGTGGTGTTTGATTCAAGCGATTACAGCGATCCTCAGGTGACCTGAACTACATTCACCTTGCGTCTGAGATGCTGTATAATTTTTTTAGCAAAGCTAAACTGTTATAGCAACTGCGAAAGATGGTGTGGCTCCATCAGGGACATGACATTAAATGATTTAGAAAGATGTTGAGTTTATGCTTGAGTTACGGTGTTATCAGTGCACTGACCTGAACTTACAGTTTGGAGAAAAGAAAATAAGGGTTGGAGTCAACAATGTCTGTCACGTGGGGTGTCTATTCTTAGTTTAGAGAGGAAGTTTATCATTTTGAACCTGTGCCTTGGAGGCCTTGTCAGAAATGGCGGTGTTTAGATGAGCTTCCAAGATACGAATAGCAATTCAGCTCTTCTTTTTTTAATTGGTGAGGAAAAGCTGGGTGAAAAAGGAGATGTTTGCTGCATAGGACCTTACAGATATTATACTCCAAACTGGGGGAGACCGTCAGGTGACAGGTGGGCTGATGATTTAAAAGGTTTTGTGGTGATAATGTTATACTGAGTCCCAACAGAGCACAACATTGATGCTTGTACTGCAGAGACAGATCATGATTCTAGTTCTCTCATTCATGAGCTGGAATAATTCAGTCATACAATGTAATTAAATAAGTTTTCATCCTTTATAAGATTTTAGACTTTGAGAGAGACAGATAACAGCTCAGGATGTGCTTGTACCAATAAAAAGACAAACAGTAGTCAGTGAAGATGGTCCATTTTGATGCACGGTTATAACTTCAAAGCACTTCTTAACTGTATGCCTGAGCTGAGCTGAAGAATTTACCCGCTCCTCACGTCTGTTTCAGACAGCTCACTTATTTTTCAGTTCTCTGCTTGTAAGATGTTTCTCTTACAAATCTATTAATACTTCTACATGCCAGATAATGCACATAAAAAGGACTGGTATTGAAATGATTTGACTGGATGCAAATGAGTTAAGGATGCGTCGTAATTAAATGTATGACTGGTTTGGTTAAACTATTATCATTGTCCAATAAAGCAGTGATTCCTGATTTAAAATGTTATATTGTGTATTAACAAATGAAAATATATTAAAAATATAAATTCCTCAAGTGATTTTAGGCATTACAACTTTAGAATTTACTAGGGCTGGGTTTTGAGACACATTTCACCATTTGATTCGATTCTGATTCAGAAGCTTGAGATTCGATTTGATTTCTGATTGGATTATTCTGGATATATATCAGGTATAGTATATGGCAGATTTTCTCAAGGAAAAAAATCTCAACTAATGCTGTAAAATAGGCACGAGAGTCAGTTGGTACTGCATTAACTATTACATTGAAGGTTAAAATGAACTAATTTGCAAACAAACGCTTTAATTACACTTGCATGTTACAAAAGTTACAATTACATAATTATATTTTTACTCCAGTTCGTTTTTTATAAACATTTAAACCTCTAACCTGGCGGACTTATTCAAACATAAATTAAACAATAAAGAACAGTCAAAATTTTAATGAATATGTTATATGGTGCATATATTTAGCAAAATGCTCCTCTCTAGAGTTCATTTTTCTAGCTGACTAACAAGTGCATGGTCACCGATTGTGTTTTTCTGAGTTAATTATGTGACATTGTTTACAATCTGTTACACTGACATCTTTGTGTGGTTGAAACACTGATTGAGCGATTACATGAGACAGGATACGGACTTCAGTAAGTTGTGCTCTTTCTTTTAACATCTCTTCGGATGCTCATTCATGTTTATTTTGTGCTGTAACTAGTATTAAAGCGGAGGAGATGATCAGCCTCTCTTGAACTGAGGTGCTACAGCGATCAGTTGCTCCACATTAGACGGCTCCAAAACAGTATTTATTGCTTGAATACTGTAATAAAATGGACAGAATTTGAAATCTGAGATTTTGTTTCATATCAAAAGTAACAAAGCACAAAGCTTATTGCGATTAATTGGATGGGAGGCACGCTACAATGTTAAGTTCATTAACTGAAAACAGGCTAGACTAATCGACAAATGGGAATTAAGAATCAATATTTTTTTGTGAAAAATTAGAATAAATGTGAGAAATCAATTTACAGTGTGATATAAGGATATTCATTTTGAGATGTTAGATTAGTGATATTAAATTGTTGTTTTAAAAGATTAATTTCAGTGAGTGTTAGATGACAGCAAAGCTAATCTAAATGTACAAAATAGTGGAAATGAACATGCAACAAGTAAATATTCAATATTGACTGATACAGATAAATTAAAATAACGTCTCTAATAACAACCGATAACCAATATAGTACTGATTTATCCGCATGCTTAAAATGTGCAGTTGTGGCATCATTGCACAAAAAGACAATTGTGATTTTAATTTCCTGTTCACATTGACATGTTGGAATGCATTAGATCAGATGAGGAAAGCTATAAACAAAAAAAGAAACAGTTAACTCCCAGGCAGTTTTTTACCTTCCAGTGTACTTCTCATCTCTGAAGTGTTTGTGTTGGTGTGGAGTCATGCAGAGCTTTCTGTGTTAGTGGGATCTGTGTTATATTCGGGCCTCTTATGTGTCATGACTCAAACTCACAGATGGATGACAGCAGTGATCACTGTCCAGTGGCATGAATCTGATATCCTCTGAGCAAACCAGAGGCTTAGCAGAGCCTGTCTTTTTTGTTTTATGAGGCGTATTTCAGACAAGGCAGAAAACACAGTTGCCATTCATGTCCAAACTGGCTGTAGTTAGAGTTGTATAAATGTTATCAAGTCATCAGATCAATAGACGTTCTTCAGAATTATTAAAACCAGTTTAATGTTGTTCAATGAAAACATTTGCCTGTGTAGATACACAGTCATGTTAACCAACCGGTGTTACCAGATTATCATTTTATTTAACAAAGTATTTAACCCGAGGCTCATAGATGCAGTGCACAAACATGACCCTGATCTCTTGATCCTCAGTGTGACCCTTTCCATGAGTATTTCTTTACTCTCTGGGACAGCAGCCATATAACTTAGTGGTCGACCACAGAGATTTGGTTTCTTTTGAAGATACTGTATGCTGCTGAGCAGCCAGGCCTTTACAGATGGCTTTAGCAGGAACCTCATGCCCTCCGTCTCTAGTTACTTAGACAAAATTAAGCATGGTTTTTCCTGCATGATAGTGACCGGGTTTAAACTAATGCACTGTGGTTCATAAAAAAATCCTTTGTTTTTACTGGAAATTGATTTCAGATCCATATGTCCTTTTGAATTACGTTTTTTGACCTCTTAGCTTACAGAAAGAGTCTCTATGTAACTACACAAGCCATTTTTATGGATAGGGTGCAGTGTGGTGTCCCAATACTACTTAAAGCTGTAGAGAACTTTTTGACATGTTATCTGACTTTTAGTCAATAGGTTATCTACAATGAGGCTAACCTAGAGTTAACCTATTTGGTTAAAATTTTTGGTTTGATTTTGATCATCATTTGGTATATGTACAAATAGTGGTTTAGGTCTTTAACTATGTCCAATAATTAAAATCATGCAACAGTGTAATTTTTGTCATAATTGTGAATAACATTAAATTAATTAATAAAAAGCTATATTAATAATAATCATAATTCATCAAACACATATTTTGTGGACAACCCTGTTACTCTTATTTTTCTAAAATATTCTTTAAATTGATTGTTTAAAAATGTTGATGTTTGGCTTACTTCGTGTTTATTACTGGGGAAAAAAAGTAATTTTTTTTTTAGGGCTGTCACTAACGATGATTTTGGAGTTATCAGTCGATTATTCTCCAGTAATCAGAAAATTATAATTTTTTTTTTTTTTTTTTTTTGGAAAGTACTAAAAATAGACCTAAGTGAACAATACCCAGAGGGCACACATATGTCTGCAAGATGTCTGTTAAAGACCTCTTGATCTGGAAAGCATCTGCTGTGTACAAACATCTGACAGATGTCTGTAAGATGTCAGTTTTGCATATATTTTAAATCATAAACATCTTAAAGACTTCTAATAGATGTCTGTTTAACATCTGATAGGAAACGTCCTATAGATGCAAACACACTAAAAAATACATCTTGCAGATGTAAATGCAGACGTCAAATAGACGTGTGCTATCAGGCAATAATAATAATTTCAAATAAAGTATCAAAAGCAAGTAATCATTGTTTTATTAAAAAAACCTGATAAAATACATAATGTATTATAAACAATAGTGTTAACGTACATTAGACATTTTTACAAATGGCTGCTAAAGGAGCCAACCACCTGACGATTGTTTTTACACTTTACTGCGTGGACTAATCCTTGTGTAATATTGACTAAACAACATTTAAGTCAAATGTCCACTTAATCTTTAATATTTAGCCATTTCTTTACGACAGAAACGCTACAGTCACTGTAATTTCTTGAATATGTGGACATCAAAACGTCTAAACTCAGAGTGAGGGTTTGAGCTTTTATTTTGAAATTGCAGCCTACAGTTAGCATATTGAGAAAGATACTGATGTATTCTCCTGTGTGAGATTTACCTTACAAATCTGATGAAATGGCACGTGTTGCGTTCCCAGATGAACATTATAGTAAACCCAAACACACAGCAGTATGCAGGAATAGAGTCTGATGCTCCACACGTAAATAATAACCGTTTGTCTGGAGCAGCATTTACTGTGAACAGAGCCGCTCTGACGGCACATATATTAAACCTGCATTGCATATATTTATTTGATTAAATCATAGCATTTGTGAATTCACAATTGCATTATGCTTTATAGTTTTTAAATGGGTTTAACATATCATGCAGCCTTGGAAAATGGTCTAATAATGCATTTCATGGATTCTCGTCTGTGGAATGCGCCACTTCCAGTATTTTGCCGGTTAGTTGATACAGGTAAAATGCAATAGAGGATTTTTTTAAAAATCGAGTACTCTGATTGAATCGAGGAATCGTGACAACCCTACTGTTTTTAGACATGTCCTACATTTTGGTTAGAGGGTTGAAAAAGTTAGTTTTATAAATTGAGTTGAAAATAAATTCTCTGATTTTGAGTTCCTTTGGTTGACAGTCAGTGGGGTTTTTTCTCTCTCAAGGTTAAGAACATCCTCTCACTGCTTATTTGCTTAAAAGATTAAAAAAAAAAAAAACTTTCACACTTTAATTTTTAATCTATTAGTGGAAAGTGGCAGGGAATGAGCATGCAGGGAATGAGCATGCAGCCATGCAGTGTTCTCACTATCAACAAGATGCACATATTTTCTTAAGTGTAACTTAACTCTGAATAAGCATAATTAATGCACCCACTCATACTGATTCATGAAACATGCATCAGCATATACACATGTATACAAATCTAGAATTAATAGGATGAATACAATCTCTCAGTGTGGGTTTCACCCTGAAAGAACAGGCTCGGCCAAAAATAGGAATGCGGAACGTTCCTCATCTGGATCTCTGTGGAGAAAATCCCTCCCACCTGCTGCTGGGCCGTTTCCATGACAACGCATGAGTCCAGCTTTTTCGAGGCCTGTCCCTTGATACCCCAAATCACTGAAAGGCTGGACACCTACCCCAAAGGACTTTGAGCTCTGAGCCCTGTGTCATTTTGCGACTGCAAAACTACTTCATTCTCGCGAATACCCACATTTATCCTCATTTAGACCAATTATTTTCTTTCTCTCCTAAACAATGTTTAGTTCTTCCTACTGCAGCCTTGAAATTGTGCCCACATTTTCATTCTAAAATTGGTGAAGGGAGTGTGATCTATACCAGTTACACTCCATACTTTTTGTCAGTATTGTCATGGAAAAATAGCACTCAGTGTACATCTGTGCAGTGCTGCAGGCTTCTAGAGCCCCATTTGATGAGATTTAAATTAATTCTGCCTCAATCCCAAATTCAGCCCCCCCTACTGTGCTCCACAGTATTAACAGAGCTCAGTCTCCGCCCCTTCACAGCGGCTCCTCAGCAACATCCTCTTCTGGAAACATGCATGTTAATGCATGTGAATCCATACTGGAGAACCAATATGCATGGTGCTGTTTTGCAACAGGCCGTAGTATGTTACAGAAACTGTGCTTCGTGCTGACCACCCTCCAGTTAGTAGTTTTTTGCTCTAATATTGATGACCATTTGAATATTCAATAGTGTCAGGTTATGATTTTTCTTGGCTTGTTTTATTTGCCTTTAACACAGTCTTAAGTACACAATGTTCTGTTTTTTTTTCTTGTATCAATAACAGCTATTGACACTTGAGGCTAAGTAATGCTTATTTTTAAAAGGCTTTTGATTGAATGCTGTGTGATCATAACTTGTGTTATCACATGCTTTTTCTTTTTTATTGGCTGTAAGCCCTTGGCAAACACTTAAAATTCTGAGTTTGCAGGATAAGTGTTTTCCTTACCCTTTATGATTTTCATGAGATAATAAATGTACTGGCTGATTTAGGTGAAATCGCTCTCTCTCTATACACACACATATACAAATATATAGTAAGTGGTGTTGAAAACTTTCGTTGTCCTTTTTGCCCTTAGCACAGTTTTCTCAAGGAGGGGAAAAAAAGAGAAACGCTAGGGTTACATTATACCGGTGCTCTCGCAGTGAGTTGAGGCTGTGATATGAGATGCTCAGGGTCCCATCCATATTTAATCAGTCTCCAATGTACTGAGATCTGCTGAGGGCAACACAGGCCTGAGGAAGGCTATTATTGGACTGGACAAGTTGGGCCTAGAGCAGGATGTTTTTGCCCCTCCCATCTGGACTGACCACCATATTGCTGATGCCTCTAATTTAATACACAGCTCTGGGGTGTGTATCTAAATGCTTTTATGCAGGAGCTGTAACACCTCAGCTTAATTTTTAATGAGGTTCTGTAGTCCTCTGTGATGATTTTCACACTAAATCAAGCTGTGTTGCACCTGAAGTGACAATTAACTGTGATTAAAATGCTGATACCTTTTGTGTTGATAGACATCCGTTTAGTCACATTAAAACGGAAAGCACAGAGACTTGTAAACCTTTACTGTTCATCAATCTTTGTTTATTTTAGACAGTGAAGAACCTTGAAAAACGCTCTGCAATTTCACATTCCGTGTCTAAGTGTCTAAAGGCAGTCACACACAACTTGCAATATCCTAAAATCGAAATCATTGTTTTTTTTTTTAATAAACCTTTGCACACCGCAGCTGTTCATTATCTCTCGACAGCACCCTGATGTGACTTTGTGGACTGCTTAAAATTCTTTTGTCATTCACAAGTTTTTCAAGGTGGACCTACAAAGATAGAAAATCTTAAAATGAATAATAATAATAATAATAATAATAAAAAAAATAAGTCTGCAAGGGGCATATATTGTAGGCTATAAGATATTTTGTTTATAGACAGTTTTTCAGTAACAAGGGTGTTTGAATTCAGCCTACTTTGTTTCTTGTATTTTTTTTTTTTTTTTTATCTTTTTTATATATATATACATATATACACACAACATCCTATAAAACAGGGGTGGCCAGCATCGGTCCTAGAGAGCCACAGGCCTAGTCCACATGTACACTGGTATTTTTATAAACAGAAGGAGGTTTTTCTCAGTTTAAAAAAGAAAACGCATCCACATGAAAACGCAAAAAACACTGTATGAAGAGCTGTCAAAAGCATACCAAATTAACAGGTGGTGATATAACCCAACTGTAAAACCACGTTGGCCAGAAGCCTGAAAAAACACGCACTCTGACATCACATGCCAAAATCACCGGTTTCACCAGCTACACGACAACACTTGAGTTTTTGAAAATCTTCACCCTGGCAGGAGTTTTCCAAAAGGTTTGGTTTTAGTGACCTGATACTGCGTTTGAATAGCGGTGTCATGATAAATCGATCTGTGGATCGATTCTATGATTTTCTGAATGCATTGCAATTCTCTCTTGAATCGATTCTGAGCTTAGTTTTCAACAGCAGATGGCACTGTGTGTTTAAGAAACAGCCATAATCTGCTTGCTTCCAGTTCCTTATACACGCACCACTTAAACTTAAAATAATCATTCATAAAGTTCAAAAGTTTTAAGCGAACAAGAGTGTTCATAGTGGGCGGTTTACATTAATCTTGTGTCATAAAAGCTGAGGCGCAAGTACATTTAACCAACATACATTTCTCCATTGAACACACAAGCGCTCTTCTTCGTGAGCTTTTGAGTGTGTGGTTAAAAACTAAGCTCAGAATCCAGAGAGAATTGCGATGCAATCGCAGGATGGATCCGCAAATCGATTTACTGTGACACAACTACACTTGCGCATAGATAAATGGCCAAACCACATAGAAAAGGCTGCAATTTTGAAAATACCCGTTTTCGTGTGGACAGTGCCACAGTCCTGCAGTGTTCGGCTCCAACCCTAATGGTGCATTCACATGGCGTGTTAGCATTAATGCGTGACGGCGGGCGTGTCTGAAGCTTGGTGCTGATGTGACCAGCCAATCACTTCACTTTTTTGGCGTTGCATGAACGTGATTGGCTAGCATCTGCTCTAGGATATTTGCACAAGGTGATCTGATTGGCTGACACCTGTGTTGGCACTTGAAAAGTTGAAAGTATGTAACAGATCCACAATACAATTTGGCAACGTATGACATTTAACCCATTCCAAGTAAATGAGAAGCGTTAATGCCGACGCCCCATGTAAATGTACTGTAATCAAACACATCTCAACCTAGTAATTAAGGTTTAAGGGTTACTAGAAAACTACAGGCAAGTGAGTTTTGTCAAGGTTGGAGCAAAACTCTGCAGGACTGTGGCTCTCCAGGACTGTTGTTCGGCACCCCTGCTTTAAAACTTAATGTTTATTCATTAAAATGAGCAAAAACCTTTAGGACTTTCCATCTTGAATCTTATCAGGAGTTGGCTTTGGGTTGATCATATACACATTTTGTATGCTGTACCTCAGTTTTGTTCTACCTGTGATGTGGTGTGATCCTTCTTGTCCTGTGTTTTTCTCCCTTATGAACCCCAGTAATTGTTACATAGTTCAACCTTCATTACCATAATTTTAATACATGAAAATCTAGTTTTGCTATATGAGTCAGTTATGCTTAATTTGCATCTCTTTTTTTTTTTTTTTCTTAATAGACTGTGTGATCTGGGATGAAGTCTCATGAAGTCTTCCATTGGAGCTGACATTCACAGTCAGCGGAATCATCCTTTACCGATCCTCCACCAGACAAAGACCTGCCCATTGCCCATCAACAGAGTCCCCCTGCACTGTACCGTCTTACTCCCTGACCATGGCTAGTCGAAGAAAGTCTACAACACCCTGCATGATCCGACCGGATGACTTGGTAAGTGCAGACGATCCAGAAGAAATGGATTCCTGTGCGGACGGTACCGAAGAGAACGGATCCTCGCATGTGTCTTCAAGCGAGGACTGGACAGATAGGAAGAGTTCTGTGAACTCTGTGCAGGAAGCAACGGAGCTGGAAAAACCTGAAGTGAAAACACGACCACAGAGGAAACTCCAGGGAGGCTACGAGTGCAAATACTGTCCCTTTTCCACACAAAACCTCAACGAGTTCAAAGATCACGTCGATTCCAACCACCCCAATGTTATTCTCAACCCACTATACTTGTGTGCGGTATGCAACTTTAACACAAAAAAGTTTGATTCTTTGACGGAACACAATGAGAAGTGCCATCCTGGGGAGAGCAACTTCAAGTTCAAGAGAATCAAACTAAACAGCCAGACCATTCTAGAACAGACAATCGAAGGTTCGAACTGTGCGGTCATCTACGATACAACCAGCCCTCAGTCAGGAGAAGACTTTCCTGCTTTTCCTCTGAGCAAATCCAGTACTGTTAAGGTGGGTAAACCCAAAGCTGACAGTTTACGGTTGCAGGACGATAGTCCGTTGGACAAACTCGCTCAAGATCTACCGAAAAAGCAAATTACGGCAGTGAATGTGAACGGGACTGTGATAATCCCAGATGCAACACTTAAGGATGGCCTCTCTCACATAATGCCGTCCTTGCAACGGCCACCTAACTACAACTTAGTACCAAAAATTGCTGTCCCCTTGAACACTTCAAAATACAACCCCTCGCTAGATGGCAACTTGACCCTCATCACCTCCTTCAACAAGTTTCCGTACCCTACCCAAGCAGAGCTCTCTTGGCTCACTGCTGCCTCCAAACACCCCGAAGAACAAATCAAAGTGTGGTTCACTACCCAGCGGCTAAAACAAGGCATCAGCTGGTCTCCCGAGGAGGTTGAGGAAGCACGGAAGAAAATGTTCAATGGGACGATTCAACCTGTCCAACAGGCATTCACTGTCTTGCCTGCTCAGTTAACTCAGTCCACTAAAGCTTCACAGCCCCTTATCCAGACCGTCCCTTGCCATGTCCTTGGACAATCTGGACTAGTCTTAGCACCAGTTTCCAATGGCTCATCTGCTACCAGTGCTCCTCTCGCACTAACGGTGACAAATCAAATAGCGCAGGGTGTCAAGAGGCCCCATACAGCACCACTGGTTGCTCCAGAGATAAAGAGGCCTTCCATAATCCAGTCCGTTCAGAGCACTCCCAAGTCTGTGTCTCCGACACCAAGCCTTTCTTCAGATTGTGAGAAAACCCCTGATCAGATCAGAGAGCTGACCACCAGCTATGCTCAGTGCCAGTTTCCTGATGATGAAGAAGTGTATCGTCTCATCGAGACAACCGGCCTCTCCTGGGGAGAGATCAAAAAATGGTTCAGTGATCAGCGCCATGGAAGCCATAAGGCAGTGCAACAGATAAAAACAGACCTCTCTACGAAGGACAGCCAACTGCATAAGCCTGTCGCCACACAGTTTCCACTCCTAGAGAGAGTCAAAGGCAAATCCTCAGAGCAAATGAAAAAGTTAGAGGAGAGTTTCCAAAGGACTAGCTTTCCAACCCAGGCTGAGATAGAGCACCTTGTGGCAGACACCAGGCTCTCCAAAAATGAAATTGACTGCTGGTTTACCGAGCGCCGTGCACTACGAGACAACCTGGAGCAAGCCTTGCTCAACTCGATGGGCTCAAAAAGACTAGAGCATCACCTCCAAAGGGGGACACTGAACGGAGTCCACGAGCAGGACAGCAGACCCAGGGACTCGCCTCTTCCCATTCTCTCATCCTCAGTGTCTCCAGAGGCCATCGACGGCAAGTCTCTCTGCCTTCTTAAAGACATGTTTGCACAAACTCAGTGGCCGTCACCAGAGGAGTACAACCAACTAGAAGTCCAAACAGGGTTAGCTCGTACAGAAATTGTCCGGTGGTTTAAGGACAACAGATCTGCTCTGAAAAATGGAACGTTAGATTGGATGGAGCAGTTTCAAAGTCTTAGCAACAAGAGACCGAATGGACAGAACAGCTCGTTGATCTCGGAGCAGGCCCAGAGTGTCCTGCAAAGGCACTTTCAAGAGACAAAGGTACAAAAAGGGGAGGGTTTTGAGAAGCTCGCAGAGCAGTCGAAACTAACCAACCAGGACATAGTCGAATGGTTCACCAGTAAGCTGGGCCACAACATGCCTGATATCAGCAAGAGCAAGGACCAACATGGACAGGCGAGCGTAGATGGTAAGAGGTGGGTTTCCTTGGCAGCTGACATTGATGGCAAAGATTTCGATGCGCAGAGAGTGGCACGAGACCTTGAAGTGCTATCGGCAGAGCACAGAGTGACAGGATGAAATGATAAAGGTAAACGTCCTTTTTTTATTTTTATTATTTTAACTAGCCGGTTGATATTTTGAATGGAGAAGGAGTTGCTTTCCCTAGCTGCTTCTCCCGATAATGTAGCAGATGTGGCTGTAAGACACCCAGAATGTCGGCAGGCTGTAATTTAGCCTTTAGAAAAACAGCTTGGCAGCGAGAGAGAGGGCAGAGCCCAAATTTTGTGTGCGCTGGGAGGGGGGGCAGTGTGTCAATTTTGGATTTTCTTTCAAACCTTCATCCATAATTGATGCGAGTCAAGTGGCATTTGTTGCTTGTTCTGTTGCAGAAGAAAACAGGCTGCTATGACTGAACTAGATGGGCCTGATGATTAAGGAATGACCTCTGTTGTCGCGAATGGAACCAATGATCTCATATCTGGACTTTGAGCTTATCAGAGACGAGATGGACTGGGAGCATCTGTGAAACACTGTCTGGAGAGTGACCATGGAGTGCCAAAGTTTGACTGCTATGTTGTTGTTATTATTATGTGTTTGTTTTTTAAAAGGGCCCTTGTAAATATTTTTTCTGTACTTCGACAGATTTGTAAAATTTTTTGAAGATGAGACTTTTGTTACGTTTATAAGAGGAGTCCCAAGACATTTCCCCTGACCCTTATAATGGAATGTTCAATCATTTTTGTGAGTGGACACAAAACTAACCCACCTGCTGGTGAAGCTGGTATAAAACACAATGTGGTCCATGATGGCACTTAATATTTCAAGTGGACACATACAAGCGGTGCTTCAATAAAAACCATCTCATTCCAGAAAACGAGGTGATATTATGGACTTTTCTTTGGACCATAAACACATTGCCTGCACTCTCATACTGTACCTGATCGCCAAGGGTACACAGCCACATGATGGACATAATCAATACTAAAATCAATACAATACAGAGATGCACAGCACATGTTTATTTGTAGTTATAGGCTAATTTCTGGCAATATTACAGTAACTGCAAATTTATCCGTATCATGTTGGCTTTTCTTGGTATCCGACACGTAGCTCCATTTCTCCACTACTCAGCTGTGAACTGCTTTCAGCTCGCTTAAGTGTATTTCTTTTTCCTGCAGCTGCTTTAGTGTCATGTTCAGACATGTATCAGGAATACTGTACTGCTACCAAGAATCCTGCTTGCTCTTTATAAGAACCAGTCTGCTGTAATTCAATAAAACACAACTGATTGAAAGCCTGTTCTCAGTCTCATTGTTTGCAAAACAGAAGCCTTGCCAAAGTAAAATTTCAAACTACAGAGCTCGATTCTGTTCATTTTCTTACAGTAAGTTGCTGTTTGGGGTGCTGCAAAATTGAAATGCGACTTTTAAGGCGCCTGTATCCTGAGTGTGTCCCTCAAGACACTGTGAAATCAATGCACTCAAATTAGCGAGCACAGTTGTTGTGTAGTTTATTTGTAGCATTGGTAATTAAACAAGCACTAGAAATGTAAACTGAATATTTTAGTAAAGCTTGTGATTTAGAACAGTAGTAACTTAAGGATTTTGGCAAGAGGTCACTTTGTATAACTTTGATTTATCACTATTATATACCATATGCACATAAAGGTATCTGGATTTTGTAAAGCACCTTCATCCAAACAATGTGTTGAGGGACATAATATCAGATCATGAATGTGTCATTTAGTGCAGTGTTTCCCAACCTTTTTTCTGATGCAGCAGTTTTGCTAAATAAATTTTTTAAAAATCCCACAGCACACCATTAAACACTAAAAAAGGGAAAGGGGACAAGGGCTTTTCCGAATAATTAAACAATGCGTCAGAGTTTTTATTTTGGCTTTATATATGATCAGACGCTTGCACTCGACGAGTTTTTTTGTTTTTATTCGTCATTAGAACGGCCATATCTGAGACAGTAAACTCATCGCATTACGTTTTCATCAATTTACAGGTTATAAAGTTTATTGTAGCTATATGGGCGCTCAGTTTTCCTTCTTGTTTAATACATTAGGCCAAAATGTATGGTGAACATTCGTGATATAAAAGTTTAACCGCTTTGTACAGGATATTTAAAACATAGAAAAGTATATTTGCTACAACTAGACGGCAAATGCTAAGACTCTTCTCCGCTCTTAAAACACAAAAACATTAGCCTTTATAGACAGTATTTCTTGAGTAAAAAAAAAATGTACTTACTCGAACAACAATTCTTTATTTACCCCTTGGACTGCGAAGCAGACATCTGAATTAAAACTATGCGTCGCGGTACTTCATTCTGAATGAAGGGGTGGAGTTATGAGGTATGAGTGACAATTTGAGGATCCAATGGCGTTACGAGGTTTAGTCACAAGTTCTTTTGAATGCATTTCATTGGTTAAATATTTGTTAAACCCTCAACACACATATAACCAATAGCACTAATTTAAAATAATAATAAGGAAACATAATAGAGATAGGTTTAGTTTTTGATCATTTTTAACCACAAATGGTTGGGAAACAAATCAAATATAATAGCACTCAAAGTGATAAAAAATAACTTCCAGTGTACAAATAATTATAAAACTCAGGTTTCCTTTTGTTGTCAGAAAAATGTTAGAGAGCATGTGTTTGTATCATAAGATAAATCAGTAGTGTGTTAAAAGTGCATGGCAGTTTAAATGGTTCGATTGATAAACTTTACTCAAGGCTGGCAACTAAACATATAAAACAGATGGAAATATGCATACATGTATAAAACAGACTGAAATATGCACAGCAATTTCATCTGCATATTTTGATTGGTAATTCAGTTAATTCACAAATGTAAAGCATAAGAAATGCTTAAGAAAATTTACAATAAATTTAACCTAATCAATTTAGACAAAAGAGGTGATAAAAAAAAAAATATATATATATTGATTTAAAATCCATGACCATTCCTAAACAACCATGCTAACAAACAATCTACTGAACAGTTCATTGAGAAATTAATCAGCTACATTTGACTGTGAGCAGGTAACATGAATATGCTATAAGATGTAGTCATATTATGTTAAACACAATCAAAGTCCCCTGAATTTCCTACAATTACACCAACTCTGCTACGGCACATATTTTTGCAGAGTTTCTGTACACACTGTGAAACTCAATAAAAGTGTGTTATGACATCGAAAGTAAGAGGAAAATACGTAACGCTGGGAAAGAGCCTCATCACTTTTCCTTGTGGGTCAGAAGAAATGCAACAAACACAAACCCAAACATATAAAATTTATATTCTGCAGCATTGATGTTAGAAGTTTCTGTATTTATCCATTGATCTGTGAGTCCAAGGCTTCAGTCGTCTCCCAGCCGAAATCCTTGACCCCAGTTATGGCGCCCACCTCCACCCCCTGCCTGCTCTTGGGGCACAGGTCTCCTGCTTGGAGGAACGCCGAATCCAGACACCCCACCTCGTCGATTTGGGAACATCCTGTACCTGAGGACGAAAAATAGAAAGTATGACAATAAGGCATAACAGTATTTTACGGCTTTTAATATTATTTAACAACCTCTAACTGGTCACATTCATTTCGCTATAAATTTATAATTGAACAAACAAGCACTTCATTCGTATCAGCATTGCTTGACTCATAATAGCAGGAAGTTGAGGTCAGCTGTGCAGCCAATAAACTCACAGGAACTGTGGGGTGGAGAGGAAGGACCTGCCACCCAGATCCATGGGGTATTTGAACATCAGAAAGAAGTATAGGTGGCCAACTAAGTTGCCAATCAGCTCGTTGACAACGCTGAGGAAAGAAACAGTAATTGTTACAATAATTAAGTGACTGCGATGACTCATTGTTATGCAACATCTGCATCAAATGACTGATATTTGAACATGAATATGTGTGGGGAGAAAGGTTCTTACGAGCCACCGATGATATAGTTGAACCCCAGAATGACCCAAGGGAGGTAACAAGCCTGTGTTAGAGTGAACATGAACAGGTTTTAGCGTGGAGCATTCAAATACATCAGTATATCATAAAAACATACCATCTAGTAACAATGTATTGAATACCTTGAATCTGGTGCCGAACCAGAAAGATACAATCATGTCGCGATTTAGCTGAGCCCAGACGTACAGAACAGACATGATCAAAGGGATCATCAGGAGCTGCAAAAATACAAACAAGCCAATATTTATCAATAAAGAAATGAAAATCAAAATCTAACATGATTTTCCAGACAAAACAAAGATAAAAGATGCTTTTAAATGTCATGCAGTGGTCGCTTAAATAACTAATAGGTTACATTAAAAAGCTTAATTAACTCCAAGGGAATTCCAGAGGAACACAGAAGCTCATAAATCACACAAAACTGTAATTCGATTAAGCAGCACAAGGTTTTAGATGATTTTAAAAAGACAAAAAACGCTTTGAGAACATTTTTCATTTAATTTAACGATGATTTACACCAAATGAGAGTGGCCAAGTTTGCTTCTGAGGCAATTTAATTTTTGAAAGATGATGTAGAGAGACGGGCCTTTTTAATATTTTCTTTCATAACTCACTGACTACTCTAATCTACTGCTTTCAACATTGATGATAATGTTTCTTGAGCACCAAATCAGCATATTAGAATGATTTCTGAAGGATCATGTGACACTGATGTCTGAAGCAATGCTGAAAATTCAGCTTTACCATCACAGGACTAAATTACATTTAAAAAAAAAAAGACATTGAAACTGGAAGATGTTTCGAATTGTAATAATATCTGTGTTTTTGATCAAATAAATGCAGACTTGCAAAGCATAAGTGACAGAAGAAGAAATATTATAACACTTAATATAATTTTTATTTAACTAACTACTAGTGTTAAAATAAAGTCTAGAGTGTTAGCATCTGTGATTCAGATAAAAGTTTAAATTCAAAGGTAATTTAAAACTTTACACAACAACAAAATTATACTCAATACATGAGCAATTAACAAAATACCATGCTAAACAATTAAAAAACTATCACTTTTTTGAGAGAGAATGAAGATTATTTGACTCATTAAAGGGGTCATGAGCTGATAAGTCAAAATTCCCTTGATCATGTGACAAGTTTCATAACGCAAAACTTTCTTGTTAGTCTAAAAAGTGTTTGCATTGCCTTCCTTCTTTTCCCAACATTAGGAAGAAGTGGATGAATTATATTTGTAATGAAGTTCCAGACTGCGTTAGTAAGAACTTGGTCCTTTTCACTTCATTTTACCACAGATTCGTTTACAAACAAGGCACAATTCGACATTAAATTTTTAGAAAGACTGAATATAAAAAAACAATGCTGGACCGACTATATTTGATCCAACAGCAGTGTCACACCCCACAAGTGTGAGTAGCGATTTTTATTACGTGGTCACTATTGCTTTGTCTGTTATTACAGATGGTGTGATAAGTACTATTTATTTATGCATCCATCTATGAATAACATACACAACCGTTAGCCAATCATAGCACTGGGCGTTTACTTCCGAGTCCACAATCCACCACGCCTATTCAAACAGAGCATTCTGATAAGGGGGGTCAAAACAGGACAGCAATTAGCCTATTACTTCTAAACTATGATGTTTTTTAATGTAAAAATCTTAACAACATCATAGTGAACGTCAGAGAACAGTGCAAAATAATAAAAAAGGCAGTTCATGACCCCTTTAATAGATATCCTACGCTTTACTAAATGCCAAATCACAAAAAAAAAATGGAAAATTTCACATTTAGAAAAAGGAAGGAACTGACTAACCTGCATGTCCATCATTAAGCCTGTTATCTGAATTATAAATGTCAAGGGCGTATAAAAGCTGTATGGCAAAGGAAAATGAACAGAACTCTTAGAAAAGCTTTTCTTGCTAAGTGTCGCTGGATAGCATGAAATCCACATCTTCAGAGGTTATTAAATCATTTGTAAATCATGCAATATACTAAAACGCTGAATTCTGCACATCACATTTACTGACTGAACTCATTCACTGTTAATGTGGGTATGTGCTGTAGAGACGCAAATCATTTGATGACAATGACTAATCAATTGTTTGCGCTGCTCTGAATGACACATTTAATCTTTTAAAATATTACAGTATAGTGTGTACAGGGCAGAAAGGATACAACAATGCAAATCCAGTTGAATAGAAGCATGAACATGTAGTCTGCTGGTCTTCCATCAAAAGCTCCTGTGAAAGGGAGAAGAGATGATGAGATGTGACATCCCATAGTAATCATCATTTGTTTTAGACAAAAAGAACACTATTTTTTTAAACTATCTACATCATAGTGAGATATGTGATCCTGGACCACAAAACCAGTCATAAGGGTCAATTCTTTTAAACTGAGATTTATATATCATCTGAAAGCTGAATAAATAATCCTTCCATGGTTTGTTAGTATAGGACAATATTTGACAACTATTTGAAAATCTGGAATCTGAAGGTGCAAAAAAAAAAAAAAAAAAAAAAAAAAAGAAGTTAGAGAAAATCACCTTGTTGAGTTCTAAGCAATGCATATTACTAATCAAAAATTAAGTTTTGATATATTTACGGTAGGAAATTTACAAAATATCTTCATGGAACATGATCTTTACTTAAAATCCTAATTATTTTTGGGATAAAAGAAAAATCTATAATTTGGACCCATACAATGTATTGTTGTCTATTGCTACAAATATACCAGTGCTACTTAAGACTGGCTTTGTGGCCCAGGGTCACATATGACAAATTATATTATAGGACTAAAAACATTTTACATGAAGCGGGTCACCTCAAGAGGGCTGCCATTTTGAAATCATTCGATTAGCTAAATAATTCTTTCCTTATTTTAGTAACCTCCCTATTATAGGACATTTTCACTCATGGAATATAATTAATCATGGCTATAAATTAAGCATTATTTACAATGCGATGCTGCATCCACACCACTAGGTGTCAGTATAAAGCGCCATTGACACCAATAATGATACTGTAACTATAACTACATTAGCATCCACACTAACAGACAACAACATTGTTTAGTTTAAGAGCGTGCTGCATTTTTGTTGTCTGTTACTTTAAATGCTCAAGCTCTAAAGCTGGAAATTTTTTTAATCATTCTGAAAGTGAACAAAAAAAATGTTCTTAAAGTGATACCAACAATTTTGTTCCTCTGTGCTCTTACATATGAGAAAAACAAGTCGACACAACAGTTTCAAAACAAATATTTCAGCTGATAAAAACAATGACAGCCAATCAGAATCCACCTGACTTAGAAGAGCTTAAAGGGATAGTTCACCAAAAACAAAAATTCTGTCATTAATTACTCACGCTCATGTCGTTCTAAACCTGTAAGACCTTCAGAATACAAATTAAGATATTTCTGATGAAATCGGAGAGCTTTCTCACCCTGCATAGACAGCAACGCAACTGACACGTTCAAGGCCCAGGAAGGTAGTAAGAACATCAATAAAATAATTCACGGAAGAGAAGAAATTGTTGAATAAAGTTGTTATTTTTGTTTCCTTTGCACACAAAAAGTATTCTCAAAGCTCCATACTTCATACTTCAACTATTTTAACCATGTCCTTACTACCTTTCTGGGCCTTGAATGTGACAGTTGCATCACTGTCTATGCAGCTCCAGAAAGCGCTTAGATTTCATTAGAAACATCTTAATTTGTGTTTTGAAGACAAACAAAGGTCTTACTGGTTTGGAACGACATGAGGGTGAATAATTAACGACAGAATTTTAATTTTCAGGTGGACTATCCCTTTAAGCATTTAAAGCAGCAGATGACTTAAACCACTTAAACAAAAAAAACTGAGTGCACTTTTAAGTCCAGTCACTGTCACACATTATTTTACTTAAAGGATGTTTAATATATTTTAGGAAATGGAAGTTACCCGTTTCAAGCCTCGTAGAGTACTGGTAGAGGAAATACAAATTAACCAGATATAGAAAACCTGTCCCTGGGCCAACTGGAAAATACAACGTTGCAGATATCGGTCTCCATATCTGTTGAGAGAACACAGAAAATGATTAATGATACTGCTGGAGATGCCCATCAATTCTAAGCTATTAAAACAGATTTATCAAAAAAAACAAAAAAAAAACAAAAGTAAAAATAATAGACATAAGACACTTAAACAGATAGTTTACTCAAAAATGAAAATTCTGTCATTATTTATTCATCCTCATGTTCGACCTTATATGTATGTATATTTATGACATTTTAAGTGTTTTTGACCATGCAATAAAGGCAAACAAAACAGTTTGGTTACTAACATTCTTCAAAATATCTTTTGTGTTCTGCAGAAAAAAAAAACCCTCAGGTTTGGAATGGCATGAGGGTGAGTAATCAGTATTATCCCTTTAAACTGAAGCAGAAGTACAGAAAACCAACAAGCACCGAGAATATCCAGCAAGCACCATTTGTATGCAGTCACCAGCACTGCCTCAAAGTTATGAAAAACGCAGTAGCTACCATGCTTGCACTGCAGATTTGATTCCCCGCACATTGTGGACTCATTATCCATGTGCCTGAGCACGACTGCAGTTATTACACCAGACATCACGCTCTGAGAGGAACAGACACTCATCTGGTCTGTTATCCAGATTTGTTTGGTAATTCCCAGACTAGAAAAACTGGGTCAGTAAACAGCAAACACACCGCCTGCACAAATTTTTTTAACACTCTCCGGTGTTTAATTTGCTCTCAACGTGCACATGCACACCTTATTCCTCTCTATAGTCACCGGCTGTCTCATTCTCCTCCCTTTCCCTGTATCTCTCCCTCACTTCTAGAGCTTTCTCTCCTCCCTCCGGCACACACAGAAACTCTGAGCTAGCAGGGTTTTCGGTCTGGGGGACTGTGAATCCGCTGAGCAGCAATGCTTTGATGTTGGCGTCTGAACTGGCTCTGCGGTAGCCAGGCAGTCCAGCGGCCCCCTCGCGCACTGCAGCATAAATCACGCCAGCTCACTTGTGTGGAGAGGTGACCTCTGTGGACTGCAGCATAGAGAGAAGTGGGTTAAAAAGCACAGCAGGATTGGTATGCCGCGAGAGGACGGGGAGAGGTTTATTTGGCCGCTTCTCAACAGCTAAATGGTTCCTTTGCTAGACAAATGTGCCAATGTGAGCGCCGGTTCACTGTGACCAAAAGCTTTATGTTACCCTTGGCTTAGCAGTGTACGCTTTTTAAAGTGGGCGATATCACTCATTTTGCTTATCTGCACTATCCCTTGTGTAATGTTTTTTCCTCAGTCCATAGCTGGGCTTGTGTTTACTTCCTATATCTGTGCCATAATCCTGTACTGGCAGGATAGAGGTCATGAAATGTTAGCCAGTAGTGAGTGAGGAGACAGGAGTTAAGTTTAGAGCATGTTCAAAGGGAGTGGATAAATCACAGAAACGACTTATAAAATATAGCTCAGCGTTTAAGTACCTAAATCACAACTAAAATTGCAGCTACAAAAATGAAACACAGGTTAATTAGCCATTAGCAGAGGTCAAATTACTCCGTGCCTGAATTTCTGGTGCATCACTCAGGAAAACGTGTCATGGGAAATGGTTTCAAAGCAATGATAATGCCATTTACAAACTACATAAACCAAAAAAAAAAAAAAAAAGGGAAATGTCACTGTTAGGGAAACGTTATAGACGCTAAACGTGACAAAAATGACCAGATAGTGTGATGTGTTTTTCCAAATACATATTAAAATAACTTCTTGGGGACTAAGGAGTTGTGCATTATCCCCACTACACACAGTTTAGGACTTTATAAGAGGAGTTTTCATCCTCTTGCAAGGGACCCCCATCTTAAAGTTTAAAAGACAGCTATATATTGTTATGTATAAAGATGTCATTTGTACTGTGAAACATTAAGATTATAAATCTGTGTAAAATATTATTTGGAAAATATTTATGTATTTTTTTTTTTAATATTACATTATTAAATTTTTCCCTACTCATAGCACTGTTGCACTTTAGACATTATCTATTTATTTCAATATATATATATATATATATATATATATACATACATGTGTGTGTATATATATATATATATATATATATATGCAGTGTGTTGATGAGCTGCAGCCTTGATGAGCTGTATATCTCGTGCTCATCAAGGCTGCATTTACTTGATCAAAAATACAGAAAAAAATAGTCATATTGTGAAACATTATTACAGTTTAAAATAATGGTTTTCTATAGTTTAAAATAGAATTTATTCCTGTGATGCAAATCTGAATTTTCATCAGCCATTACTCTAGTCTTCAGTGTCACATGATCCTTCAGAAATCATTCCAATATGATCATTTATTACTTTTATTACCAATGTTGGAAACAGTTGTGCTGCTTAATATTTTTTGGAACCTGTGATTCTTTTTTTAGGATTTGATGAGTAAAAGGTTTAAAAGAACAGCATTTATTCAAATTAGAAATATTTAATAAAAATATAAATCTTTTCTATCATTTTTTATCCATTTAACACATCCTTGGTAAATAAAAGTACTATTATTATTATTTTTTTTTTTTTTTTCAAAAAAAAGAAAGAATAAAAATGTACTGACCACAAACTTTTAAATGGTAGTTTACATTTTTACAAAAGATTTCTATTTTAAATAAATGCTGTTTTTTTTTTATTATTATTTATTAAAGAATCTTGAAAAAAGTTACAAAAAACAAAATCATATGCATTGATAATAAATCTGCATATTAGAATGATTTCTAAAGGATCATGTGACACTGAAGACTGGAGTAATGATGCTGAAAATTCAGCTTTGCATCACAGGAAATTACAAATAATATATATATATATATATATATATATATATATATATATATATATATATATACACACACATACATATACATACATATACATATATATATACATAAATATATAAAGATATATAAGATTTGATCCCAAACGTTTGAACGGCATTGTATATTAATTAACTAATTCATTAATTATTTTATTGTAATAAATGTTTCATTTATTTAGTTTAATACTATTTTTAATTTTTAATTAATTTATTTACACTGATTATCTCTAAACCGTCCTGAAGAAAAATCTATAAAGGTTGCTGATATTAACAGAAGCACCCAGAAAGATTCATAATTTAGTGCAACAGTAATAAAGATGAAAATAATGAATACAAATGTTTCTTACAAACATTTATCCCGTTGTTTTACACTATTAGCCCACACACAAATAGCTTTGCGCCATCTGGTGGAATTTATTGGCATCGAAAACAATAAATATCATATTTTTGATAATATACTCTTAATTAGACATTTTAAATATTTACAATAATATCTCACAGTTTAGGCAACCTGTCAGAATTAGGCATTAGAAAAGCCGACCTCCGCAACAGAACACCTATATTTCCATTATATGTCGCAAAAATCAAATATTTCCTAATTATGCATATTAAACAAGGTTAAAATATTTGCCACCACAGTAAGAAGCAGTGCTTATGAAATTAAAAATTTAATTTGGCAGCCCATGAAATGCCTGTTGTCCCGGAAGTAGCTTCTGACGCGTTCTCAGCTGTCATTGGTTAAACAGAGCAGGCTGGGTCCAGTTGAATGTTACTTTTTTTTTTTTTTTTTCCTGTGAGTGCGCAACTTTTAATTCAAATTGCGTTTCCTGTCTTTCAGTACTATTATAAATATCCAGTATAACATTTTAATGGTGAGTACAGCAAGATCAAGTTAAATAAATTAGTATATTGCCGATGCACACGTGTTACGCTTATGCTCTCTCCTACAATTCTCATTCTGCATAATCATTAAACATCGTATTATTCGTATTCGCATCGACAATCTTTAAATACGTAATTAATTGTACAACAAAATATTATATAACAAACCACGTCATTTAGGCAATCATGTGCAACGTGCATGAGATTTTAAACACAACCGGACGTATGGCTTTAAAGAAAGATCAGCAAACAGTCAGTTATCATTAACAACAGTTCACTACAGCACAGTCCTCCTGTATGCAGTCCATGTGTGGGCATCAGAGTAACGTTACTCCAGTATGAGGCCTACAACAAGGCCTTGTCATCGCTGTTGTTGTCTGAAGTCTCTATACTGTTTAATTGAATGTAAACATACCTGGAATTTATGAAAGAATGCCTCCGGCCATAACACAAGGTACATAGGACCGATTAATCCCAGCTTTCCTATGAGCGGCACTGCAATTGAGCCAGCAAACCAGTAACGAGTGATGAAAGGGATGTTTTTAAACCAGTCCCCGATATCTGACATCTTGCCATATGATTTAAGAGCCTGGAGATTCTCTGTCGCTTCTCCGCCGATGCAGGATAAGAAAACGAGCAGGTGCCACAAACGAATCTGCGATCACAACGCAGAAATGCTGTTTCGGTCTTCTTCTATTTTGGTTACCCTGGTGTACGCACTCCTTCCCCGTTTAGTTTACATGACGTGGCCGCGTACAGACGCGTCCTTGTTGCGATTTTCCGTTAGATTTGACTGTCAAATTAACAGTCATGCAAAGAAACGCGGGGATTTTTCGAATTCGAAAAAAAATATTTATTATCTAAATGTTTTTGGTTTTTATAATTTATATTAGGTTGTATTTACCCAGTTTACCACAGTTAAGTGTAACGTTGTGAGAACTTTAAGACCATTTTATGAAATCGTTAAAAGTCTTTTATGTTGACGTCTTATTCGAGGCGTTTTGAAACCGGAAACGGCTAATCTGTGGCGCTACTTTCGGTGAAGCGGAGGGTTTGTATCATTTTATGTGTTTATATTTGCAAAAATATCGCAGATAAGTAGTTTGGACGTTTTAAGAAAATTATCGAAAACTAAATGCTGTAGCTTACCACCAATAAACTGTAAGTACATTTTGTTAGAGAGATGGTTAACTGAAAAATGAAAGTAACTTATTTATTTATAGGTCATCCTTCACTTCAAAACCTTTAGGACTATATATTTTTTTCCCTTAAGTTTAACAAAAAAACAAACAAACCAAAAAAAAACCAAAAAAAAAAAGTCAGGCAGAATGTTTGAGTCTGCCTTAGTCACCGATCACTTACATAACCAGTCAAAAGTTTTTGAACAGTACGATTTGTAATTTTTTTTTTAAGAATTCCTTTCTGCTCACCAAGCCTGCATTAATTTTACTCCAAAATACAGCAAAAGCAGTAATATTGGGAAATATTTTACTATTTAAAATGACTGTATTATATTTTATTCATATTATATATTACATGTTATAAATGTAATTTATTCCTGTGATCAAAGCTAAATTTTCAGCATCGTCACACCAGTCTTCAGTGTCACGTGATCGTTCAAAAATCATTCTAATATGCCGATTTGCTGTCAAAGAAACATTTATTATTATTTTTATTAATATTTAAAACAGAGTAATTTTTTTTCCAGGATTCTCTGATGAAGAGAATGAACCAAAGATCTGCATGTATCTGAAATAAAAAGCTTTTGTAACATTATACACTATAGCATTCAAAAGCTTGGAGTCAGTATATTTTTTTTATTTTTATTTCTTAATTTTTTTTATAGAATTTAAATGAGGGGTCAACAAACTTGTTCCTGGAGGGCCGGTGTCCTGCAGAGTTTACCTCCAACTTTCCTCAACACACCTGCCTGGAAGTTACAAGTATACCTAGTAAGACCTTGATTAGCTGGTTCAGTTTAAGTGTTTGATTAGGGTTGGAGCTAAACTCTGCAGGGACACCGGGACGGGGTCTGTTGACCCCTGCTTTAAATTGATCAAAAGATGATGATAAAGACATTTATAGTGTTACAAATAAATTCTATTCAAGATAAATGCTGTTCTTCTGAGCTTTCTATGCATCAAATAAACCTGAAAAAAATCTGCTTAGCTGTTTTCAGCATAATAATTATAATGAATGTTTTTTCAGCAGCAAATCAGAAAATTAGAATGATTTCTGTAGGATCATGTGATTGGAGTAATGATACTAAAAATTCAGCTTTGAAATGACAGGAATAAATTACATTTTAAAATATATTCAAATTTTTAAATAGTATTTTTTTTTAATTTTACTGTTTTTGCTGTACTTTGGATCAAATAAAGGCAGGCTTGGTGAGCAGATAAGACTTCTTTAAAAAGCATTCAAATCTTACTGTTCAAAGACTGGTAGTATACATTTTCCCACACGATAAAAGTGAATAGTGAGGTTGTCATCCTGTTTACCATATCTTCTTATGTTCTATTAAAGAAAGAAAGTCAGGTAGATGGTGGACTATCCCTTTAAGTTCTATTTTTAAAGCAGACAAGTCAAACGAGTCAGTGTTTAAGGTGTATGTGAGTTTGTGGGTTAAATTTGGGTTAAATTTGTGCTCCCCCTCTCCCCAAGCAGTCATACAGTTTTCAGAGATGTCTCTAAGTTCAGTGCAGTCCACCTTGTCCACTCTGAAGACATGTCAAACAGATATTGGAGCTTGTATGGACATGGTATCAGATGTTGCACTGGGAATAGTTGAAGCACAAGGTGAGTAATTTCTGAAAGATCATGTGACATTGAAGACTGGATTAACGGCTGCTGAAAGTTCAGCTTCTTCTTCCTTTGTCTTTGATTTCAGGTATGGATAATAGCCCAGCTCTGAAGAAGCTAGAGGAGATGATTATGGAGTGCTCCAGATTGGACAGAGAAATCAATTGTTTTGTGGAGTCTGTTGATGAGATCACTGCTCAGGTTTGTTGCTTCATTTTGGCACAAAGTCTTTGTCAAGTCTCCCACTGAGTCACCGTGACATTCTCTCGTATGTTCCGTAGGTCAGGCACGAACCTTCCGAGGCCATGGTTAATCTGAGAAACTCTGTAAAGGAGCGTTTCACTGAGCTTATGGCTGGAGTCACAGATGCAGAGCTGCAAAGGCACAGCAAGGTTGTTTCCTTCAAAGACAGTGTCAGGAAATATGCCATGCAAGGTGAGGAACTCACCCCTTGTTGCTGTATTTTCCACATGTTATAAGTGATGCAGTGAATGTATTTTTGTGCATATGTGTATGCAGCGGGGCAAACTGCTGCTGAGAATGAAGAGGAGGAGCTGGATGAGGACATTGCTGTAACACAGAGCCAGACAAATTTCATCTGCCCTCTCACCCAGGTCAACTTCAGTTTCATTTCACCTCATCAAGTGCACAAAATGTATAGCCCTTGAGTTAAAAGTTCACATTTGTAGTGTTTTTGTGTGTGTGTGTGTGTTATTTGTATTGCAAAAGTAAGAAACGTATAGACATGTTGCATTATTCAAACCTTTTACTGTACCTTGTTCTGACAGGTTGAGATGGTCAATCCAGTGAAAAACAAGAAATGCAATCATTACTATGACAGAGAGGCTGTACTTGAAATGATTAAGGCCAGGCACAGAAATAAGAAGAAATTTCGGTATGTAGCTCAGTTCTGTCTTTATGTTGTCCGTATCATGCAACCAACAAATATCAATGTGAACTGAAATTTAATAATCAAACGTTTTTTTATTTATTTTATTGTATTTATTTGTTTTTTGTTTTTCCTTTTTGGAAGTGTTATCTTTCTTTATACTTTAACTTACAGTACACTTATACGCTTGCAGTACTGGTCAAATGTTTGCGGTTGGTAAAAAGACAGTAATATTGCGAAATATTACAATTTAAAATAACTGTTTTCTATTTGAATATATTTTAAAATGTAAATCATTCTAATTTGCTCTTTATTTATTTATTTATTTTTTGCTCAAATCTTAAACTTCTGTCAGTGTTACATTTAATATCTGTGAACAGTTTATTATCAATTTTAAAAACATATATATTTGTGGAAACCACATTTATGTTTAAGTTTTAAGACGGTTTTTTGAACTTAAATGGGAAATATATTTTCTTTTCTTTTCTTTTTTTTTTTTTTAAAGGTTGCAGAGGTCAATTAATAATAATTCCAATTTTAACAATATTTCACGTGTTATTTATGAGATTTGTTGTCTTTTGAATCCAATTTTCTTTGTAAAAGGTAAAAAGTTGATCATACTGATTTAAAACTTGAGGATTAATCAGTTTGAATATACACTGAACCAAACACTATCATAACATCTTAGTTGATAATTCAGTATACTTTTTTTTTTTTTTTTTTTGACAAAACATCCTATGTTTTGGTCGTGACTGGACATTTTTGCTAGTGACAGTAATGTTTTGGTAGTAACCACATGACCTTAAAAAATTTTAACTCGCATACTGAAACAAACATACTAAAATACTAAAAATTTGCATAACTGTACTACAATTTTATTTATTTCCCCCAAATAAAGGATTATGTGTTCTCTTTTGTCACTACCAAAATTATGACGTTTAGGTTGTGACTGTTTCGGTAGTGACAATATTATGGGATAACACCCGAAAAAAACAAAGATGTCACTACAGAAACTTCACCAAATGTTTTGGTAGTGACAATTTTCGATACTTTTGAAACCTAGCTTAAAGATGCTAATCAGCACATGGTTAACTAGCAGAGTTTTGAACAGTTGTACACATGTAAAAACTAAATGTTATGGAATAACTCCCAAAAAAAGTGTTTAATTATAGAAAAATGGTGTTCGGTAGTAACATCCTTTAAAGTTACACACAGATTTTTCATACTTTTGAACCCATTAACCTCAAAATTATGGGGCCTATCTACTCACCATGTAGAGAGAAAGGGACAGGAATATTTTCTGATCATAATTGTAGGGGTGTAGTTCAAATCAGTCTCAGCCAATGGGCTAAAACATGCACTGTTTTGGTAGTGACATGAAAATGCAGGACACATTTTTAAACAAAGTTTCTTAATTTACAAAGAAAATAAAAATTTTTCACTTAAAAAAAAATCTAAATATTAGCTTACTGATATTTAAAATATTATTATGGGTTTTAATAAATAATAATAATATCCTAGTAAATTGAATACTTAAAATGCTTTTTAAATGTTTTTTTGGTTGTGGGACAACAGTTTGGAATATATAAAATGACCCCAGACTTTTGAACAGCTGCGTACAGAAAATCTATACCAACAAACTTACTAACTTTTCTGTCATTCTTCACAGCTGTCCAAAGGTTGGCTGTGGAAACACAGATGTTCAGGAGTCAGACCTCGAGCTGGACCTTGTTATGAAGAGAATGATCCAGAACCACAAGAGACAGACTGGAAAAACTTAACTGGACTAAATTAGTTCTGCTGATGTTACAATTGTTCTGTCTAGAATAGATAAATGGTTTTGCATGAATGTTGAAATGGAGACTGTTGTTGTAAAATTTGGTTCATTTTATAGTTTATAACACATTTATAGTTCATGTTTGTAATACAAATATAAATGCACTATGCTTGTCAATGCTGACCTTTTTTTTTTTAAATAAACATTTGCACCATTCTCACTGTCAAATCTTAGCGCAGCTAAACGTTTTATCCTAATCAAACAGAGTAAGACTTTGTTTACCTCCAGCAATGACAATAAAAACCAGCTTCGTTTCAAAACTCAATTCACAACCAAATGTTTATTCAACATAATTGCACTGTAAAATAATCCATTAGAATCAGGCCAAAAGCCTGTTTTATAGTACTCCACCATGTCACAAAGACATGAAATCAGCATGAGACATGGGCATTAAAACCAGCTTAAATTGTACAGGTTTATTACAGTATCTGCACCAACCCCTTGACTGCCCCAAAAACTTTTAATTGTGTACAACAACTAATTAAAACAATACAAACTTTGGAAATTCTTCCATGTGGAAAATCAGTGATGCATTTCATGTCGAGACACATAAAAAGGACAGTCTGATTGGTTACGCCCGGTCAATATGAAACCGGCATCCGAATTTGGTCCTAAGACCCTAACAGACAAATACAGGAAAAGGACCTCATGATCAAAAGTCTCAGACGGTTCTGTGTGACTATAGTTATATGAGACAAAGGGACACAGGCATTGACTTAACCCATTACCTAAACCCAGAGCTTCCCATGCATTTTCATAATTTTGACATAAACAGCATTTCATAATTGAAGTGAATTGTTAAAGATGAAATCATTATCATTTTTACATGAACAAATAAAAAAAGAAAACACACTCACATCGCCTGACCACATTTACATAAACCAAAACGAGTTCTTTTTGTTCATTGATCAAAAATGAAGACGGCGTAAGTCTTTTGCCCTTAAGAAAACCGTCTTATGAAAACAGAAAACATAATTTTGTCTCAAACAGAAAAACAAGCGAAGGCATGTCCACATTTTCTGACTGAATCTGAATGAATCATATTGTAAAACACCTGTAATGTTACGCATACCAGACATGCTTCTTTCACATGATGTGCATTTAAAAACAAACCTTGCGTGACTGTCTGTTTATCAGGTAACTGAACGTTGATTGATGAGAGCTCTGCTGGACAGTCCTGCGAGCTCTTTGTCCTGGTCCGTCCATGTGAAGGTTCAACACACTTAATACTGGGAGTCTCTGAGTCCGTTTCAGTGTTGGTCCATGTCCCCATGTCTCTTTGCACCGGTCCAAGCGTGGTGGAGGGTTGTATCTGTTGAGATTCTTAAATCGCCACGGCCGTTCTATCCGATGGTGACGCCGAAGCCACACTGAAACTTGTTTTTGCGGTGGTTAAGGAAGGCGCCTAAAGCTAATGAAAGAGGAAGGGGTATCAGCTTCTTTTCCAGCGTCGCTCCCACCACCCAGTTGCTATCTAAAGAACCTGGAAAACAACAAGAGGACAGAGAATTCAGCATTTGAACCAAATTTGAACAAGCTCGAAAGCAAGTTAAAATAAAATCGAAATCACGATACGGCTTATTGTGATTACTGAATGGCAAAGGCTGCAATTCAATAAAATAAATACGCTGCTTAACAAGGCTGCATTTGTTTGTTTATAATTCAGCGAAAGAAAAAGTAATATTGTGAAATATTACTGCAATTTAAAACAGTGGTTTTCTATTTGAATTTACTTTCAAATTTAATTTATTCCTGTGATGCAAAGCTGAATTTTCAGCATCATTACTTCAGTCTTCACTGTCACATGATCCTTCAGAAATCATTCTAATATGCTGATTTATCATCAATGTTGTAAACAGTTGTGCTGATTAATACATTTTAGGATCCTTTGATGAATAAAACGCTAAAAAGAACAGCTTCCATTTAAAAAAAAAAACAAAAAACAACTTGTAACAATATACACTACTGGTCTGGTTTAGGGTCAGTACATTTTTTCTTTTGTTCTTTCATTCTCTTTCTTTCTTTCGTTTGTTTTTTTTCGTTCGTTCATTCTCTCTTTTATTCATGCTTTTGTTTGTTCATTCTTTTGTTCGTTCACTCATCCTTTCTTTCTTTCAATCTTTTGCTCGCTCTTTCTTTCAGTCGTACATTCTTTCACTAGTGCTTTCATTTGTTCGTTCTTTCATCGTTTATTGTCTTTCATTCGTTCGTTCTTTTGTTCATTCGTTCTTTTTACTCGTTCAGACATTAATACTTAGCAAGGATGTGTTACATTGATAAATTATAGTAAAGACTTACATTGTTAGAAAAGATTTATATTTTAAAAAATGCTGTTTTTTAAACTTTCATCAAAGAATCCTAACACAAGCACAACTGTTTCCAACACTGATAATAAATCAGCATTTCAGAATGATTTCTGAAGGATCATGTCACACTGAAGACTGTTTTATAATTTTATAGTTTAAATGTAAAATACAATCATTATATATTTTTCTTGAATACTTAATTTTTTTGTATTTTTCAGTGAAGAGTTAGTAATACGTGTTTTTATTTAGTAATGTTTATATTTTATTTAGTAATAATCATACTCTTAATATTAATAATAAATAACATTTTTCTTAAATAATATTTTATATTTTACAGTGAAAATTACAATAGTATTTTTTTTGAGTTACAAAGTTACAAATACAAAATAAAAACCAAATAAAAGTTAACAAACAAGCAGTTAAAATTATACAAGATTTTTTAAATAAAAAAAAAAAAAATAATAAATGTGAATGTACTTCATAAAAACTTTCTTTCACAACTTCCCTTACGATAATTAAACATATGTTTTACTATAAAACAACAACAACAAAAAAAGGTTACTATAGTTAAACCATGGTAACCAGAAATTAACCATGGTTTTGCTACACAAACCACAGTTTAACAATTTGTCAAACTGTGGTTATACAAATGGTTAAAAAAAACAAACAAAAAAAACAATCTATAATTCTATACTAAAATAAAACCTACTAAAATAATTTTTGTTGGGGTCGATCCCCTTGAAACATTTCCACTGCAGTCTGTGCTGCTTGGAGTGCTTTTCTGTATTTGGTTGTGTTTTGAGTTGCAGTGCATTAAGCTCTCCCAGCCACCATACGAGATATAATAAAATATGTTTAATGGAAAGGGGGGTCTTGCAGAACATACATAGAGTTGAGTCTTCGCCTTTATGCAAAAAGGGATGGGTCAAATTTTTTTTTTTAATCAGCGGCCCTCTATGAAAGTATGCAAGTAAATCAAAATCAATCTCAACTTGTTTTGAATGCAAACAGTTCAAGAAAAAAAAAGTCCTTTAATACCTTTAAAAAGCAGATTTGCTTTAGGTACATCCAACTGATAACCAAACGACACACTTGTGTCCTGCATCCGTGTGCTGGCCTCAAACTCCACCCCAATCTGGAGCTGTGGGAGGTGTTCAAATTCAAAGGAGTGAGTTTAACAGACCAAGGGTCTCATCTTGAGCAACAAATCTGTCATTACTGTATGAAGTACCTGGTCATTGGCTTTGTGGTAATATGACGCATGTGCACCAGCTCCTCCAACAGTCAACGTGGCGACGTAGTTACTACCTGAGGATGAAAACATACAGGTCCAATCAGTATATTCACTCAAATTATGATTTCTGCCAAACCTTGAATAAATGCGACAAAGAACAATCTGCAAATGACCACCTGTGTATCTGCCAACAAATGATGTAACTGTTCCCTCTTCTCCTGGCCTCCTGTGATAGACCAGTTCACCACCCAATACTAAAGCGGGAGTCAAGGACTGGAGGTAGTGCGCCACGAGGATTCCTAACGGAGCAAATGTGAGTGTGAATGTGAATGTAAGCTCCTACAGATGAGAGATTATTATATATAATAATTCATATTTCTGTCTATTCCTTATAAAAAAAAAAATTAAAAAGTTTGGGGTCAGTAAGATATTTTTGGAAAACAAATGTATCAAGATTCCCACAAAAAAAAAAAAAAAACGATAATGATATGAAATGAAATGTTTCTTAAGCACCAAATCAACATACTAGAATAATTTCTGAAGAATCATGTGACACTAAAGACTGAAGCTTTGACCAAATTACACTTTAAAACATATTAAAAAATTCTCAATATTACTGTTTTTACTGCATTTCTGATCAAGTAATTGCAGTCATGGTGAGCTTAGGAGAAAACATTACAAAAATCTTACCGACTCCAAACATATAAATAACATCTTCTATAATATTTTTGGAACATGGGCAGCAACAGCAAGGTATGTTACCAGATCCAACGAGAACATCTGGGTTCCCAAGGGTAACAGCAGCTGTGAAGTCTTCGCCACGGTATTCGGCATCACACTGCCAGTTTACAAACTTGTGTTGCTGCGTCTGTAACACATCATTTATTCAGGCAATTAATAACAGCACATTACGCAGCATTGCACCTCATTTGCCACAGCATCAGATTTCTGGACAAAGCTGCAATTTTAAAAAGCATTAGAGCATGTGATTGGGATCTACATTTAACCCTTTTACTCTCACCCCCACAAAAATAGACTTTTTCCCAAAATAAGGTCAGAACTCCTGTTATGATGCAGATTTGAGATTTGAGGTGCACTCTTGTCATAAATTAATCTATTACTGTTCCTACAAAATTTGTAACAAAAAGCAGTGGTAAAATATCTACTTAGGGGTCTTAGACCTTTTCAACGATAGTTTGTCGATAGTTTGTCGTGATTAGATTAGGATTTATTTGTAATATAGTGAAGTAAACTTCGCAGTTCGCAGGTTGCAGTTAAAAGGTTAAAGCTCATGAAAGGATTCCAGTATTTCCCATACATTGATTTATTTTGCCAGCCCACCACAATATCAAAACCGACTGCAACAAATAGATTCAAAAGGCATTGAATTTGTTAAATAAACATGAGCCCCGCATGTTTCAAAATCAAAACACGGCGCGGGTGTTCTTATATTAGTGTACATCTGAAGCAAACCGACTGTCTTCAGAAAATCTATTTCATTTCATCTTGCCTGTAAAGCCTGATAAAGTAGTGTTTGTGAACCGCTATTTCTGGCACTCTAAAAGTGGCAACTAGTGGCAAAGAATGAATTTGAATTTTCATTCAGACCAACGTGAAAATCGACTGATGGTTTATGCAGCAACAACGCAGAATTGTAAATGTGAACCGATGTGGATATCCCCCAGAGGATGTCCCACCACACACAGAGTGTAAGTCTGTGGGAAACACTGGATTCGATTCTTCTCACCAATTTTTTATTTTTTTTTTTCAGAAAAGATTTTGCTCACAATACAAGAGACACCAGTTTAGCACATAACTGATATATCTTACAGCCACTGCACAATATGCCTGTGACACGCAAAAAAATAGAACTGTGATGATAAATTGATGCATTGTGATTTGTGGGTCAATTCTGAGATTTTTCAAATGCATTGCGATTCTCTCTTGAATGGATTCTGTAATTAGTTTTTAAAAGCAGATGGTGCTCTGAGCTAGTTTTTTTTTTACCACACACTCAAATGCTCACGAAGAAGAGCATTTGTGACCCTGGACCCCAAAACCAGTCGTAAGTCGCTGGGGTATATTTGTAGCAATAGAGAAAAAAAACATTGTATGGGTCAAAATTATCAATTTCTGTTTTATGCCAAAAATCATTAGGATATTAAGTAAAGATCATGTTCCATGAAGACATTTTGTAAAATTCCTTCTGTAAATATATCAAAACTTAGTAATATACAAGTAATATACATTGTTAAGAACTTTATTTGGACAACTTTAAAGGTGATTTTCTCAATATTTTGATTTTTTGCACCCTCAGATTCCAGATTTTCAAATAGTTGTATGTCGGCCAAATATTGTTCTATCATAGCAAACCATACATCAATGGAAAGCTTTCAAATGATGTATAAATCTCAATTTGGAAAAATGGACCCTTATGACTGGTTTTGTGGTCCAGGGTCACATTTGTGCATTTGGAGTAGTCATTTAAGTGCACCTCGGCTCAGAATGCTTTTATGACGTGAGATTAACATAAACACAGCCCACCCTTGTAATTTGTGTTAACCTTTTTGAACTTTATGAATGATTATTTTTGGTTCGAGTGTGTAAGGAATTGGAAGCAAACAGAGTACAGCTGTTTCTAAAGCATGCAGTGCCATCTGCTGTTCAAAACTAAGCTCAGAATTGATTTGAGAGAGAATCACAAAGGATTCGGAAACTGTTGCAGAATCATTTCTCGATTCACAATGCATTGATTTATTTTCTCAGCCCTACAAAAAACTATGCCATGTGTAAGTCTAGTCGTGAAAGTCATGCATACCTGCATTGCCACTTTAGAGCGAATCCGGTTGGTAAGCTGATGGATGACTTGTGCGTTTAGACTGCCTGTGTTGTCCATGTCACCTACCATGACTGGGAAAGACTGAGTGGGACAGATTTTTTAAAAAAAAAGAAGAGAGAGAGAGAGAGAGAGAGAGAGAGGCGTTAACATCACATTCTACTCAGCATTTCATTTTGAAAGAATATTGATATAGCAAGTTAACAGAAAAAGGCTTCAAAGGAAAAATACAACTTCAAGTTATTAGTGTTTTAAAATAGTTGCATTGAGATACTATTAAACATTTTATTAATATTTTGTATTTATTTACAAAAAATAAATAAATAATTTAAGGGTATGAGTGGTGTCACTGTGTACATATCTATGGGTGTCATAGGACTGTTTTTACTAACTGCCATTCAGATTGCCATTTTCTTTTTTTTTTTTTTTAATTATTAAATAACAGTGATCCTATGAGTTAAAATTTCATAAAAAAGAATATTATCAACTAAAAACAGAGAAGGTTATTTTAGTATAATTGCAATACTGTTTTTAGTTTTTATTAATATTTTGACAGTTTAAAAAAATATATTTTATTATTCTGTCTTTTACAGAATCATTGAGATACTATTATAGTTTTTATTAAAGGGATAGTTCACCCCAAAATGAAAATTCTGTCTTTAATTACTCACCCTCATGCTGTTTTAAACCTGTAAGACCTTTGTTTAAAAATTTCTTCTCTTCCACGTCAGTCTTCGATGTACATACATCAAAAATATCTTAATCTGTGTTCCGAAGATGAACAAAGGTCTTACAGTTTTGGAATGACATGAGGGAGAGTATTTAATGACAGAATTACATTTTTGGGTGAACTAACCCACTAATATTTTAAGTTTGTATTTTTATATATTCTGTTCACTATACAGCAAGCTGACAAAAAACACTAATTAGTTAAAAAGCAACTAAGACACTCACCTCTGCGGGTCCTGTTTGCTTGCTGCCCACGTACGTGGCTCCGAATCTGTAACCCGAGTCCCCCAAGGTGCTTAGAGTAATTGTGTGACTAACCTGCGGAACCAAATGAAAATGTCATATATATTTTCGCCCTGTGATATTTCACGTCTTTGCAGTAAAATATAATTGTGTGATAACTGACCTGGAAGTGATTACTCAAGCCTTTGTTGACAACCAATCGTACCCCCTCCATCTGCACAGGGAAGACCTCTGAGAAGCAGACAAAAAGACTGTAAGTGGACAGAATATAGATTATGAAACCACAAAAGGCATGTCAGAAAATTAGTCTAAGGCAAACCTTTGCATTTGCGATGACACTCCTCAAACGTGCCCGGGTTCTGGAGAGAGGCCTCTGCGTCTGTCCCAGGCTGCCCCGGTGTGCCTGAGGAGGGTGGGACTGCAGACACTGGGGGCATGGTGAAACCTGGGGGTACCGTCACTAGACCTGCGCCCCCTGGGGCACTGCCACCCCCTGAGGCTGGGGGTGGGTTTGGGGAGCTGGCAGCCAACACACTGCCCATGCTGAAAAAATAAAAAACACAACACAACACTACAGCAACACTGAAATAACATTAGATGTCATCATTAGTTTCCACTGACATCAACCATAGGTCAAAAGGTCACGTTACTTAAGTCAGAGAAAGACTGGCAGTAAACAACATGTATCTGGTTCCAACAACTGCCAACTGTCAAAACCAAATGAAAACCTTGATCCCTCCGGATTTAGACAGTTGACAACTAGTTTAGCTGCAACTCTCCTGGCACGAAAGCCAATTATGTGCGCACAGTAACAACTAGAATCTAGCCCCTTAGAGAAAAGTAATGCACTAGCATGTGGAGCTTCATTCACGCCTCATTGGCTAAATAGCAGGTAAGCTAAGGTTAATGCTAGCTAACTAGCTAGCATGCTGTGATGTGAAAGAAAGAATGGCACATATCTAAGCGAGACGCGAGAAGTAGGCTGTATTATACACTAGCTAGACAGTCGTTTCTATCAATATACGGCGGACTAATTAATAGCAGACGTATGAATACAATTTATATAACTATTTGCAGGCCTCGTGCTATACTCACGTTTAGCAATGCAGTCCAGTTAAACGGCTGAGAGGCGCCGGTAGGATGTAAGGGACAACCTACGTAACTGACGTCTTGGCCCGCCCATTCCGGCTGTACTAATAGATGATTGGACAAAAGACACCAAAACTGCCTGATGATTGGATACTGCGTATGGCGTCCTCCTGAGGTCATCGGGGAAGGAAATACGACAGCTCGTGACGTATATTCTCCACTCCTCCAAAGTTACTTTTCAAGGGTATGAGCAGTGCATTTGCATTTGTTTTTTATTCATGCATGTTTTCGTTGTTGCCTTAATACAGCAATTAAAAACAGACGAAAGGATGGTGACAAAACAGTAGTTTTTAAAAACAAAATAACTGAGTTTAATAGTAAAGTATTATTTTAGTATCACTGAGACATAGTTTTTATTCATATTTATTTATTTTCATGTGTTTGTGCTTTTATCATTTTATTACTTTTCGTTAGTTTGTCTGTATAGTTTGTATCAATTTTAGTGTCTTGGTAGAGCAAGTTAAACTAAATGAAAACGAACAATGTGAACTAGCTGATTTTTTAAAAAATAATTTAATTCCAGTTAATGCAGCATTATGAGAAATATGAAATAATATATTCATTTTATATTCAAATCGATTAATCGCGATCAACTGTATCCAAAATAAAAGTTTGTTTACTTATGTGCGTGTGCTGTGCATATGTAATATATATATATATATAAATACACAAAGGTACATGTATATATTTAAGAAATATTACATGTATATAAGCATTCACACATTTATAAATGAGTTATATAGTGGTGTCAAAAGTTTTTGTTTGCATAATGTGTGTATACTATGTATATGTATTATGTATGTATATATATATATATATATATATATATATATATATACATATACACACACACAGAATATATTTTGAAAATATTTACATGTATATATTTAAATTAATATAACTGACATATTTTTGATATATAAACAATTTATATATATATATATATATATATACACACACACACACACACATGCATGTGTGTGTGTATCTATATATACACAGAATTTACACTACACACATATATTATGTAAACAAAAACGTTTATTTTGGATGCGATTGTGATAAATAGTTTGACAGCACTAAAATATATATTAAATTTATTTCTTAAATATATACTTGTGTGTGTATATATATACACACATTTTTTTTTTTTAATATATGCACATATATTATGTAAACACATTTTTATTTGGGATGCAATTAATCTATTTAACAGCACTAATTCAAATATTTTAACCATAAACCATAAATTTATCTATAATAAATGACTTGTATATCTTACAGGAAAGCCAAAGCTTTGCCTATAATGCAAACAAGATTTCTAAAAACTTTTTTTCTTTTACCAAACCACGAAATTTTTATCTGAGAATCGCAGATTGTTACATAGCCTCAAGCAAGAGGTAATATTAATCTTTCTTAGAAGTGGCTTTCTTTTAACCACTTTAGCCTCCCAAAGAGGCTAAAGTGCTTAAGAGATTGATGTCAAGAGAGTTTCTTCCATTTCAGCCAAAAAGCTCCACAGTAATTTATGCTGTAAGTGGCAGCTCTGTTGTAACTTCTCTGAAACTTGCCCTTTTGTCTTGCTCAGTATCATATGGGTTGAGTTATTTGGCCTTTGTCATTTTGTACATACAAAATAGAATGGAGTTTCTAAACATTTAATGTTAATTAGGAAAATGCTAGTGTGAAAACCTGTATAGTTTTTATATATATATATATATATATTTATATATTTCTTATATATATATATATATTTTTTTTTTTTTTTTTTTTAAATATAGAGATTGTAGATTGAGAAGAAACACTGACATTAACGTCGCCACTTAAGCTAAATTTATCTGGTGGTGGTAAGATTCAAGGTACAAAACAGAAAATAGCTACTTAAAAGGTTAAAAATACATGTATGGAACTAAAAGTATGTAAATTTAACTACTCTGGATCAATTCCAAATAAAGCACTAGAGTGACAATGTTAGGTTCCTTGACTTCAAGGTACTTGGAAGAGAAAACAAACATTTGGAGAATATGCTGGACTTTATTTTGCTTAAAAGAGAAGGGACAGGATAGGCTGGCATTAACATTTGGAGCAAAAAGCTTTGGCCATTCTCCCATGAATCCTCGCAGTAAAACATACAGCTTCTACTTAACACATGTCCAAGAGAGCACAATTCAACACATACAACAGGGGACACAAAAGTTTACACTTCGAGAGCTACAAACTTTATTACAGCTGCCATTTCATCACAGCATTTGTGCTGATATGTTGTAAAAGACATTACTCTTTTCTGTTTCTGTGCATTAGACACCACCAGGGGAAAGACTGAATTGGATAAATGACTAATTGTTTTAACAAAAACCCTTACTGTATGTTTCAACAGGTGAGGGAAATAAAAGGAGAGTGTATTGAACAACCCACACTGTCCCTCAGTCTTTAAAAATGCAGGCTGAAATGCTTAAATTGAAGTCTGACCTCACAAAACATCTAAGCTGGGGTACCTGGTTGTTGGACACAAGCAAATCTATTGCTCACCCAGCCAATGCTGAGGTAGGTACTGTTCACTACCAACAAACTGGTGGGTCAAATAGGGAATAAGCGATTTATGGGTTTGAGGTATTAGAAGTCTAAATCTAGCAGGTAACAACTTCCACTGACAATCCTGACCAAAGCAGAGTTTTTTTTTTTTGCACCATGCACCTATAGTGCTCCCTCCTATCTAGAGGAAGCATATAATAGAGTAAGGCACTTAGAGAAACAGAGACGGCCGAAATGAGCATGACGATGACTTAAAAAAAGTGACTGAATGTTTTCCATAAACTTTTGGGAAAGACATGGTGGTGAGTCAAAAGAACGAAAGCACAAGCCTCTCTCCAAGATGACGTATATACACATACAAGGCTGTAAACAACCAACAGAAGACCATCATAAATGTGTTAACTTCCTCCCTGGTTTTCCCTGATCAACTGTAAAGCTCCGAGTTAAACTTATTCAAAAGATGACGCACAAAAACCTTCCACATTAGGTGATGGATAGAGCTAAATGTACTCTTAGTAAAGCCTGGGTGTTTGTTTTTGGCACCCTCTTCTGCCAGTATTTTCTATTTCATTGTTCTGGTAAATAAAAGGGGGAACAAAAATCCTCATGAACAGCAGTTATGGACGGTGAATGGTCTTTGCCAGTGCTCTGGGTCTAAAGAACAGTGGCTTATTGTGCTCCAAATGGAAAAGGGGTAAGCTGCCTCAGTGAGTCCATTGAGAACAACAAGCCTAATGACTTTATACTGGCCCCTAATCTTGTGGCAGCTGATCACATTTAACCATGGCAGTTCTAGACCCTTGAAGCATTTGGTGAGAAAATAAACTACAACAAACAAAACAGAACAAAACGAGTCATCTTTGCGTCTGTCTTCAGTAGAAATTGTGCAGAATGCCAAGCATTGGTCCCTTTATTCTCCTGAAAGAAAAGGATACATATCCAACTGAATTTAGTCATGTCTATACAAAAGAACAAGTTGAAGTGCTTCAGATCAGGTCATTTAGGACAGTGGTTCCCATGTTTTTAAAACAACGTTTTCCATGTCTCCCTAATCAAACATACCCGATTCAGATCATCAGCTCATTAGTGAATGGGTGTGTCAGACAAAGGAGAGATGCAAATTGTGCAGCGTTGGGAGGCCTACAGGAACATGGTTGGGAACCACTGGTTTAGGACATGGCCTTCTTACCAGTAAGGGTTAATTAAGCTCGCCTGCTTTGTGAGCAGCCTCCTCTTCATCAGGGTTCAGGGAGTGAAACTCCGCCACATACAGGCTCTTGTCAATGCTGCTGGGTATGGGCTTTATGTCAGTCATCAGCTGGTCTTCAATGCCCTTTAGGTTGAAACGGTCTTCTGAGGTGATCAGGTTAATGGCCAGACCCAGGTGACCGTACCTACCTGAGAACATAGAAAACAATGAATGTATAACAACAATTAAAACTTACAATAAAAAAAACAAAAAACAAAACCACACAAATAATGAACAGAAAAAGCCTGAGCTGATGGTTACCTGATCGACCAATGCGGTGCAGATATGTTTCTGCATTTTTGGGGAAGTCAAAGTTGATGACAACATTGACAGCCTGGATGTCAATTCCTCTTGTGAAAAGATCTATGAGAGGAAAGATCCCATTAAAACAGTTTCAGAAACATTTTGGGGAAATCCCCAGAAAACAGCAAGAGTTCTATGCTATCCATACCTGTGCAGACCAGATTCCTACACAGTCCATTTCTGAAGTCGTGGAACACACGATTTCTGTATTCCTGTGATAATATAAAAAATAATTTAGAAAAACAAAAATCACAGCATGCACACCAAAGCAGCATTCACCAAAAACAAAGTAAAAACTAGGAATGTAAGGACATTATTAATATTGTGATATCACAATAGCAAAACGGTCTTGATATTATCGTGGTCATCTGATGATATAAAACGTGCCGAAGTTGTAGTTTTTTTAAACTTCTTATTCTAAGGTCTTCAAAGTTGTTTTCAGCCATTATGCTTTGACACAGTATCTGTCAAATAAACTAAAACTGAAACACAATAGGGCTTAATTCCTTCATTAAGTCTCTTTGCGCACATCATTCAGGCCATCAGCTCATGATCCAGTGTTTCCCGCACTTCACAAAGGACCAGTTCACACTGAATCAATACAGCAAATAAATTTATTGCATTTGCTCTGAATTTAGCACCCGCTTGGGAATGCAATGGCCACCAGTTAACCTTTATATTCGTGGCAGATGATTAAAGCATTTCACTAGATTTGTAGTGAGTTTTTGTACACCTGTTTTAATTGAAGCTGGAGTTTTCCCATCAAAATAAAAGCTTAAAGGAGTAGCTCACTTCCAGAATAAAAATTTACAGATAATTTACTCACGTTATCATCTAAAATGTTCTTGTATTATTTTCTTCAGTCGATAAGAGATTATGTTTCTTGAGGAAAACGTTTCAGGAATTATCTAGATATAATGGACTTCAATGGTGTCCCCAAGTTTGAACCTCCAAAATGCAGTTTAAATGCAGCTTCAAAAGGGCTCTAAATGATCTCAGCCAAGAAAGAGAGTCTTATCTAGAGAAACGATCAGTCATTTTTGAAACAAATTGACAATTTATATACTTTTTAACCTCAAATGCTAGTCTTGTTTCATCTCTGCAATGTGCAGTCTGTGTAATCCGGGTCAAAACAGTTCGCGTAGGTTGAAAAACTCCCATGCTCTTCAACTTCAAAAACTTGTTTTACCTTTTTTTGTAAAGGACGTTTGATCTTCTTTAAACGTTCACTTTGTAAACTGGGTCGGCACTTCTGCAGCTATGTAGCACAATTTTGAAGTTGGGGAAGAAAATGAGATGGGAGTTTTTTGGCCTACCCTAACTGTCTTGAAGTGGGGGTTGGGGGGGGAGAGTTCAAACTTGGGGACACCATTGAAGTACATTATATGGAGATGAAAATGGTTCTGGAAGTGAACTCCTTTAAAAGTTCAGTATGAACTGCTGACAGCTAGTGGTTTAAATGGGTAACATTACTGCAGTCTAAATTCTAAATATCTTTTTCAAGTGTAGAAATTAGTAAAGTACTGTAATTTCCCTACTGTAGTATAAACCAAAAATAATACCCATTAAATATTCATTTTCATTTGTTTTACAGTGCAGTTGTTTTACAATAAGTGGTTATTACTGTCATTGTTGTTATTATTATTATTATATTCTAATTTGTTTGGCTTCCTGAAACACCAGTGTGAACTTGATTTAGACCTAGTACAACACTACTAAAAAGAGTGTTAGATAATCTTCTGAAACATTATAAATGTCTTTACTGTGTTTTTTGGATCAGTTTAAAGCCTCCTTTCTGAATTGAACAGTACTTTCTATTACAAAAATCCTTCTGTACTTCCGCTTGGGGGAAAAAAAAAAAAAAAAAAAAAAAATCTGACCTGCATCATCTTGGCATGGATGTAAAAGCAGGAATAGCCAAGTTGCGTGATCTTCTTGGCAAGGAGTTCCACCCTTTGGGTGGAGTTGCAGAAGATGATTGACTGGTTGATTTGGAGCTAGGAAAGAAAAAGATATAAAATGAATATAAATAAAAGGAGAGGCAATGAAGTGATTATTTTTTCAGAAGGTGTGGACTTGTAGTACAGAAAGACATTAAGACAGCACAGTTACTCAACTGTAGTATGTCAAAGAATACTAGAAATGAAGAACTTGCAAAACACCAGTCAAATTTAGAGCATGGTGGCTTACCCTAGAGAACAGTGTGTTGAGACAGTGGACTTTCTGTCTTTCTGTCACATAAGCATAGTACTGAGTGATGCCTTTCAGTGTCAGCTCATCCATCAGATTGATTTCATATGGCTTCTGAAGGTGTTTGGTCTACACAACGAGAGAGTCATTAGCATGATTAAACAAGACATCTACATATAAGAAATAATCCTGGATATAGTAAGACTAGACTGATGAGTAAAAACCAAGGAGTTATTACAACAAACAGATCTCTCACCATAAACTTCTGCACACTGATGGGGAAAGTGGCAGAATAAAGCAGAATCTGGCGGTTTTTGGGCAGGAAGCTGATGATGTCCTCAATGAGCACCACAAAGTCTTGAGAAAGCAACTTATCAGCCTGTAAGGAAAGAATCAAATACCATGAACTTCAATTTAAGCATTCTTAGAGAACATGCTTCATTGGAAACCAACTTCTTTGCATTATTTTTCCTCACCTCATCCATCACAACCATCTGAGCTCTGTCAACCTTGGCCACACCTTTCTTTATCAAGTCCAGGATCCTTCCTGGGGTAGCTATTATAACATGTACTACAGAGAAGACATACATAAAGGTTAACAGTAGGAGCAGAGGGGACTGCATTCATCAAGTACATTTAACTTCTAATTTCTTTAAAATATTTAAATTCAGCTGTCAAGATGACCTGTCCTATATGTTAAATCCTGAACCCATTGTAATGAAGTGTGGATTATAGTTATGAATCTCATCTAGTATCATTGATCTGAGGAACAAGGAAGCATAATTTAAGAACTGCTCAAATGACTGTGGTCTGGCAACAGGGCAAGACTTTAGAAAAAAAAGTGAGTAGGTGTGACATCCCGAGAAAGAAACTTGTGAAACATCACCTTTAGGCAAATTTACTGGTCAAAGCTCTCACTGAAGAATTTACACAAGTACTTAAACAATATGATTGCCTGTAATTGTAAGGGTTACTGAAAAGGTGTGTTTTACTATAAAAGCATCACCTAGATTTAGTTTTGAAATCACTGCTGGCTTTTTCGAGCTTAAGAAACTCTTAAAGATGGTACAGAACTCCAATTACCAGTCTCATCAAGACGCATGATGTCATCCCTCAGGTTAGTGCCCCCTGTTGTAGCCATAACCTTGACGCCACCAAGGTGCTTGCTCATGTTGATACTTATCTGGCTCACCTGAAGAGCCAACTCACGAGTTGGTACCAACACTATGGCTAAAATAAAGTTGGGGAGAAAAATACTAAAAGTTAATCAATTTATACAAACTAATATTCAAAAGCTTGGGGTCACCAATATATACACACTGCTGTTTAAACATTTGGGATCACTAAGTCTTATGTTTTTTTTTTGTTTTGTTTTTTTAAAAGAAGTCTCTTATGCTCATCAAGGCTAAAATTATTTGATTAAAATACAGAAAAAAAAAAAAAGGTTTCTATTTTAATATACTTTGTAATATAATTTATTTCTGTGATGCAAAGCTGAATTTTCCAGTCTTCAGGGTCACATGAACCTTCAGAAATCACTCTAATATGCTGAGTTTTTCATTATTAGAATTATCTGTGTTGGCAACAGTTGTGCAGCCAAATGTTTTTTTTTATTTGGAACCTATGATTCTTTTTTCAGGATTCTTTGAAAAATTAAGTTAAGAACAGCATTTATTCGAAATATAAATCTTTTCTAAACAATTATCAGTTTAACACATCCTTGCTGAATAAAAATTCTTTAGAAATTAATACTTTAAAAAAAAAAAAAAAAAAAACAAAATCAAAAATAAATAAATAAATAAATAAATAAATAAATAAATAAATAAATAAATAAAATATCACAGCTTCCAAATAAATAAATAAATAAATAAATAAATAAATAAATAAATAAGCAACATGAGTGTTTCCAACATTGATAATAAATAAGCAAATGATTTCTGAATGATCAAGTGAAACTGAAGACTGGAGTAATGATGCTAAAAATTCAGCTTTGGTCAACAATAATCATCATAATAATATTTCATAGCACCACGTTTTTCTGTATTTTTGAAACAATCCTAAAAATAAAAAAAAAAATAAAATAAAAAAATCATATTCAAATGACTGGTGAATGATCATGTGACACTAAACACTAGAGTAATGGCTGCTAAAAAGTCAACTTTCCCCTCACTGGAATAAATTACATTGGAATGTAAAGTTTCAAAATATACAATTTTTTTCTGTATTTTTAATAAAAATCCTTTGGTAAGCAAGAGACGTCTTATAGAAACGCAACAAAATCTTACAAACCCCAAATGTTTAAACAATAGAATTAATGCATTCTAAATAACTTATTGCATTTCATAATATATTCCAACCTTGAACATAGTCCTTCTTCAGATCAATCCTTTCCAAGAGGGGGATGAGGTAGGCTCCGCTTTTACCTGTGCCATTTTTAGCACGGGCAAGAATGTCCCTCCCTGACAAGACAATAGGAATACTCTCCTCCTACAGAGAAAGACCGAGAAGAGAGAAAAAAAATTCAAGACATAAACACACCTGATCCAGCTAATCAAGGTCTTACTAGGCATACTAAAAACTTCCAGGCAGTGTGTTGAAGCAAGTCAGACCTGAAATCTGCAGGACAGTGGCCCTCCAGAACAGAGTATGGACACCCCTATCATAAGCCCAGCTGACAAAGCCAATCTACCACATTGGTTTGTATTAATGTGTATAATTCAAAACGAGCATATAGATTAGACTACCTGGATAGGGGAAGGCTTCTCCCAGCCCATTTCAAAGATGCCCATCAGCAGTTCCCTCTTAAGGCAGTAATCTTCAAACTCGTTTCCTTTGGTTGCAGTCACATCCTGTCAAAAAAAAAAAAAAAAAAAAAAAAAAAAAAAAAAAAAAGAAAGGACGTTTGAAATCAAAAACTAGGGATAAGTGCACCAACAACCAATTCACCCTCTACTAAGAAAACAAGTTTCAAAACTTACTGTGGTTTTCACTCTTGTGTCTTTCGGTGGAAGCTGCAGGCACTTCTTCCAGTCATCACCAAACCTAGAAGAAATTGTTCAATTCGACTTTAAACAGTTGTACTCATAAACAGCTTATCTGACAAGGAATCAACGTCAAAAGGAACTGACTCCAAATCAGTAAAGATTACCTAATACCGCCACTGCTTTGGGGTATACTGCTTCCTTTCTGGGGCATCACAGGTATTTTTCCTGACTGTGTTGAGGAACCAAGCGATCCTGACTGGAGGGTCATGGGCTTGGACTGTCCATTCTGTTTGCTCATTGGCATGACTGAAGCTGGGATCTCGGTTCTTGCTGTAGCCATTGTCAGATGTTTTCCTCAACACTTTCAAACAAATTAATCTTTTTGCTTTTTTTTTTTTTTTTTGTTACTTTTTATCTATTCGTTAAACTGTTTTACTGTTACGCTCACTGCGCTTTTGTGTAAACAGTTTCCGGTACGTACAGACCTCTTAAAAAGAAGAGTGCCTGGCGTATAACAATTGTTTATAATAAGCTCTCCCAAAAATAGGAGAAAATTATATTTATATGAATAAATATATCACAAGCCTAGAGCCAACGTACAAAATAACTAGCAAACAGGTACTTGTAAAAATTCAAGTCTTGCACAAGGATTTTCAAAAATGCAAGTTAGCAAAAAAATCTATTAATGCTTTTCAAAAGTCTCTTTTTTAGTTATCCCTGAAAATGTACAAAGTATTCACTTTTATTTATTTATTTTTTCAATTTTTTTAAACAGCTGGATTGCAAAAATCCTGTAGTACCTTCTGTATCCCTTTTGGTATCAAAAAAAGTATAAAGTATTTACATTCAAAAGCACAAGGCTCAGCTAAAGGTTCTTAATGTGCTCTTAAAATCCCCGTATTCTTTTCGTCATGAGGAATTTCAAACTTTGCTCAGTGTCATTTGCTCCTATTTAACTCCAAACTGAGAGTTTTCAAACTGAAAGTCAATGCAGGAGTCCATAAATGTTTCCACTCTTGGCTTCGCGATGTCTCGTTTTCCTCACTTTGTCACAGTTCCTGAACACTTAGTGGAGGAATTTCTGGAACACCTGCCAAATATAAAAAACACAATACAAAATAAGTATCAAATCAAGCATAAACTATTTTTTGACAAGTAAAGGTTTAGTTTCACAGTTTGTCTTTAGATGCATTTGAACAGATGTGTTTGAATTAGATTAAACAGAAAACAGTACCGTTTTACAGTAACAATACTTTCAGTGCATTTAGCTAGTAAGGCACCCACGTTTAGCTAACAGTTTCTAATACTTATTAAAAGTGTAGAAGCACTTGGAATTCATATGATAATTTGGATTAATAACACATCCTATACAAGTCGAAGCGGATTTAAGGTCACTCACTAATTCGCTAAAGGTTTAACGATTAGATCTGAGGGGGGAAAGTGTGCGTGAGCGTCATGAGTTGTTTGCCAAGCTAACTGAGCTAGCCGACAAGCACCACAAAGGTGGTTTATCGACAAAAGTTTTCTCCTTTCAGATTTTAACACGTGAATTCAAGCAGGCAGTTTCCAACATCAAATAGGAACAAAACAACGCATTATATTTTTCTGGGGACATGGTGAACTGTGTTCCCTGAGGCGTGAGATACCGGTGAACTATTTTTAAAACTATTAAAGAGCATGCTAACTCAACCTGCCATCGGTTACATTGTTAAGACAGGTTAGCTTAGCTAGATGCTAACAAGAGCGCAAGAGAGACCCGCTAGGCACGTTGGGAAAGATAAATGTCTTAATTCAACTATAATTATGTCCGAATTTGTTACCTCCGAATTGTGAAGGATTTGAATCTTCGATGATTTGATTAATTCTTCGAACGTTTCTTGAGAAATTCTTTGTTGCTGTGGCTTTTGTCTCTTCCGTCTAGAGATTTAACATGGCCGTGCGCTGAATCGACCTCGGAGGACGTATACGCACGAATCGAAATCGACCAATCAGATGGCAGAGTTTGAAATCGGTGGGCGGTACCTTTATCACATCCACCTCCGTACTTCTACGCAGGCTCTTTCGGCCCTGTGTGCTATTTTTGTGAAAACACTTTTCACACCAAATAAAAAAAAATATCTATTTCATAATCGACTGTTTCCTTTTTTTCTTCACACACCGCAAGTTTAATATTTCAAGCACATGATCAAGCAGGCTCTTCACTGACATGTCAATATTTTTAGTTGTGGTGAAATATTTGATGTTTGAAAAATTATAATTCTTATTGAATACTATAATAGATTTTCTAATGAAGTACAGTAGTCAAAACCTTTCATCAAAGTTGTCCTAAAACCAAAACAATACCCGTTCTTGTCTTAGGACAAGTTTTTTGATGATGATTTTTGATGGTCAAATGTTGACCACTGTTGTTTGTGTTTTTGAAAGTTTAAAATATGAAATAATGGCAAATATTTTATTGTTAATATACAACAAAACAAAAGGTAGGTTAAATAAATATATCTATACATAAAAAGCATTTGAAAAGTAGTGAAAAATGATAAAGACGGATAAAGTTTCAAAGACAGTTTTAATGTGACCTTCATATAACAAAAAGAAAAATGTTTAAATCTTTTTTGTTTCAAAAGTGCTTAACATCATATTAGTCATGAATGCACACATATGTAAAAAAATATGTTTTTTTATTCATAGTGAATTAGACTATATACTATATACTACGCTTGCCTTATATTTACACATTCATATGTAAAACAAAATTCATACATTCACCTAACTGTCAGAAACATCACCATTAAGTACAACTATGGCAAATTCATACCAAAGCCTATGTGGTTATACTTTAAATCACAGTTTCACATGATTCTGGCAATGGTTTTAATCCTACAGTTTACCATTTTTTCCACACCAGCATTCTACAAGTGAGTCAGAACTCATAATTTATGATAGAAACTTCATCAGATAGTGACTTCCAGCTGCCATTCAAAGACTTGGCACATAGTGGCCCAAGGTCACAATTTTGGGATTTTGCGTACATGGCATTTTTGATAATAATTGACAATGGCTGTTTGCTCATTAGATAAACCTAATGTATCCTGACCTCTAAAGGCATTGTATTGGTTGATATCAGCTGTCATGTGTGCACCCTAATACCTTTTTAAAAGCCTCAAAATGTGACATACAATTTTCGACAAGTACATTTTTTGTTAACATGAATGCAGTTAAAGATTTGTGCATGTGTGTGTGTCATACGAACTTGAATAACTCAAATCTGGAAAATCTGAACATGGGGAAAACCAAAACGACGCCAATAAACACACTGGCAACATGCAATTTCAATGGTAAACAAAACAAAATCGCAAATGAAAACAGGAAAAAAGAGAAAATTCTGCTGTCTTGTTCTTTAAGTATAAATATCACAGCCCTTTATAATACATGTAAAAAAAAAAATCACCATAATTATTTCAAATACGTAACAAAACACTTGGTAGCACTAATACAGTATACACTCACACATTATTGATTTAGAAAAATTCATAGCATCAGAATCAACATATTTGCAAAATGCTTACATACATATAAGTCAGTCAGTATGTTGTCCACAAATATTCACACAAAACCTCTTAAAGAAATAATTTGCCCCAAAAGAATCATTTAGTAACCCTCAAGTCATTCCATACCAAACAGCTGCTGGTATACATTGACTTCTATAGTATTTTTTCCATACTACCAGCAACTGTTTGGTTATCAAAATTCATCAAAATATCTTTTGCATTCAGCAGCAGAAAGAAACTCATACAGGTTTGGAACAACATGAGTGTGAGTAAATAACCACAGAATTTATATTTTTTGGGTGAACTGTCCCTTTAAGATAACCAGCTGCTTCAACATCCAGCAACTATCAACTCACACCTCTTTCTTCACTGTTTACACTCACAGTAGACATGTCTGATTGGTCACTGCTGCGACTGGATGGCCGTGATCGGTTACCGGCACCCTGTGAAGGAGAGCCATACGTGACCGGCACACTGAAACCGGGGAATAAGATGATCTGTGCATCTGAGTATAATGGATGTGTTTGAATAGCAGTGGGATAGTAAGGAGGGCATTCTGCGATTAGCATCCTTCTCTGGAAATGAGAGACAGTGGGCTTAATTTGATCGTACCCAGGTATCAGATATGGATAATGATGGAGTCCCATTCCATAGCCCGCCCTGTTGTCCACTGCTACATTATGGTGTGTCCGTGGCAACATTTGCAGTGTTTTTTCATGGCTGTTCATTGGTGATTGACGTTCTGAAATATTCTCTGCTGACTGACTGCGTGGTAAAACTGGAGTCACAGGAGAATGCGACGCACTGCGCTGAAAAGTGGGAGTCATTCGGGGAGAATGGCTGGAGCTGCCAGGGGACAGGGAGCCTAAACACGAGAGCAAGAATGTACTTAAATGAGGTGTTTAGAAATAAATTCATTCTAGTCATTTCAGATAGATTCTTACCATTACTGCTAGTTTTCACAGTGCAGCTGCGAGTTCCCCTCCCACGCAGCACATCAGATACCTTAAGACAAAACCACATAAATACTTGTTTAGAAGAGTTACAGAATGATACACATAGATGATTATGAGGCTAAATGGGGTTTTGATTCAAGATGCCACAAGCCGTGGAGGCTTTAAAGGGATAGTTCACCCAAAAATTAAAATTTTGTCATTAATTACTCACCCTCATGTCTTTCCAAACCTGTAAGACCTTCGTTCATCTTCAGAACACAAATTAATATATTTTTGATGAAATCCAAAAGCTTTCTGACCTTGCATAAACAGCAATGCAACTGAAGCTCTCTGGTACTCCCATGAACATGTGTAAAAGTCTGACCCGGACGAGAAGTCGTTGTTCAATAAAGTTGTTAGTTTAGTTTTCTTTATGCACAAAAAGTATTCACGTAGCTTCATAACATTAAGGTTGAAACACTGATGTCACATTTTAACAATGTCCTTACTATCTTTTTGGGCCTTGAAAGTGTCAGTTGCATTGCTGCCTATGCAGGGTCAGAAAGCTCTCGGACTTCATCAAAAATATCTTAATTTGTGTTCTGAAGATGAACAAAGGTCTTATGGGTTTGGAACGACACGAGGGTGAATAATTAATGACAGAATATTCATTTATGGTGAACAATCCCTTTAATAATGTAACGTTGATACTGACAGATGAACTGAGCTTGAATATTTGACGATGTAAAGAATATATATGATAAATGGTATCTATTCCGGATACTTCAGTAATATAAAGCTAAAGTTTCTAAAAGTTAAAGCATTTTAAACATAATTTTTATATGTAATGTTTATTTATGTTAAAGATTCAGAGATTTTAAAACACAATTGCAGAGTGTAAAGTTGCAATGATTTTTTTTTTTTCTTAAAGGGTATTCATGGGACTTCATACAACATGTCTCACTGGTAATCAATGTATAAATATACAGTAATATGCAATAAATCTGAGCGATGAAAGTTCTGTGAATCACCACTTGTAGGCAGTGTTTGCATTTTATATACTCTGCTGAATCTATTGACTGTTTTTATGAAAGACAAACAACATTCTGTATTTTTGTTAATGTTAATGCTGATAAACAGAAAAAAATGCTTTATATTGTAAATACATTAATCACTATGCAAGACTGTTTTACATACAGTATGTTTCCAAATACACTAATGCCATTCTTTATAAAATGCCATGAGACATAAAACCAAGGTCCTGACTTATTAGGGACTTAAAGGAACAGCAATGGCATCCCGATGTAATATTGTATGTTCGCAACTTTAACCGCTACTTCTTGACGTTCTACTGTAACCGTATACTACGGGAGAACAGCTGGTTTGCTGTACTCATTCAAAGACTTTATATACAGGAAGACTGTGCGCTCCTATTATTTTATGAATGGGAGAAAGTGCAATGCCCAATATGGCGACTAGGCCCCGCCTTCTAAACGAAAGAGCAAATCGTTGATTAGTAAAGTCATTGCATCACTGCAGCAGTCGTTAGAAGCTCCGGTTTCAATAGAAACAGGCAGCGTTCGCACACTTGTGCTCATTAGCATGCACATTGGCTGGTCTAGCATCAAAAACAAACTTTTTTTTAATGGCATGTGAACATTAGAATCAAGCTTTATGAGAGTGCTGTTGTCAGATTTCATTGGTGTTTTTTGTTTGATCAAACATGTGTTTGCTGTTAGCACCAGCAGCTCAGGTAGCACTGTGACTAGAGATGATGTGAAGCGAACAAAACATCTTCCTCATAATCCATCATTTGTACATAAATAAATGACTGAATGCCGTGTTGCACCATCTTGTTTACAGTTGCTTAGTGATTTTTACGTTCTCAGCTGTTACTTAAAGTCCCTATTAAAAATCCCATGGCACTTCTCGTAAATAGCAGGTGTCTATCCCTGGTGTCATGACCTTATTTCCTTCACTGGCCTTTATCAGTCATGGCCTCCTAATAATCCACATCCACTGTTTTGGCTCTATCAATCTTTTTTTTATTTTCTATTTTTTTGTACTGTGGCTGCCTTTGCATCTTCCAGGTGGATGCTGCACACTGGTGGTAGTTGAGGAGAAACCCCTTTATATGTTTGTAAAGCGCTTTGGGTGTACAGCAGTACACAGTAAAGCGCTATATAAATGCCTCATTCGTTCTTTCTTTCAGTTCTTACCTTTTTGTTGTTTGCCACCATGATGGCTGTGTCATTGTGATTGTTTTTCACACTACTGTCAGCTCCATTTTTCAGCAAGACCCTGACAATCTCGATATGACCTCTGCCACAGGCGCTGTGTAGCGCTGTGTTCCCACTGTAAGACTGTGCGTTCACATCACACCCACTCTGTCAGTGCACAGAAAAAGACATTGTGAATATTAATAACTGCTCACAACTCAAATCTAAGTAATAAAGATTTCAGGCTCATAGTTATACATGTTCATCCTTGTGCTTATAACAGCAAAGTACAAGAGAAAAATGAACGGAACAGAAGGTGTGACAGAAATGATGACTCATCAGTTTTGACATCTGAAGTGTGAAAAAAACACAACAGAAAAAACAAATATTTGTGCACACACACCTCGATCAGAAAGATGACCATGTCAGTAAAGTTGTTTTCCACAGCATGAACCAGTGGACTTCGACCGCTCTTATTATCCTGTGATAAAAGAGTAAAAAGAAACACAACAAACAAATAGCGTGTACAGTAAACCCTATAACTCACAGCACAGAAAGGAATAACTCATACATGAGAAAAATCACATCGGAAAATGTAACAGGTCGTGGAAATTATGATAAACTCACTGACCCCAGCGTTGATTTCAGCTCCGCTCTTCAGTAAGATTCTTGCCAACTTTTTGTCACCATTCTGCACAGCCAGGTGGAGGGGCGTCAGACCTTAAATTAGACATTAAAATCTTCAGGGTGTAACATGATGAATGACCCACTGAAACAAGTTTGGGCATGTTTCATTGGATAAAATACACAATAGCACTAATACACATTCTCACTGTGTTTCTAGGGACTTTTTGAATGGTGAAAGCAACAGGAAATGTCTCATGTTACGTTTCATTCGCATGACTGAAGCCAATACTAACTGTAAGGACTGTTTAGGACCACACTGACCTAAAAATAGAATAAAATATAAAAAAAAAAACTGTTCAGCATATTTTTTTAGTAGTACAGAAGAGGTTTTCTGAGTACTATACTGTTAAAAGAAGTAATTATTGTGCCAGAATCTACAAATAAAGCGAGATGGCGATATACTTGTCTCCTTTCTGATAAACAAAAATATTCTTAAACATAATCACACATTCAAGCAGGAAAATCTGTGACTAGCAAGCTCTTTTTCTGTCTACTGCCCCCCCCAGTGGAACAAAGCGCACAGCAAAATAAAGCTCTGCCTTTTGAAGTCATGTACAGTTTTTTAGAAGTGTTGCATAATGACAGACTTCATGATTATGTATTTATTGCTGTACTAAACAGGACGATAGTCAAGAGAGGTGTAGTGTCAGAACATCCATATGCGAATTAAATAACATTTGCCTAAGACTAATTTGGCTACATAAAAAAAAAAAAAACACAAAAATGCATACACATATATTAATATAGATCCAGGTCCAGCACTCACCCTCATAGTTCCTGATCTCCAGATAGGGCGAGGGGTTTTGGGGGTAGTGTCTGAGGATGACAGACAGGCAGTCGGCCTCTCCGTGCTCGCAGCACAAATGCAGCGCCGTCTGTCCGTTACGGTCCAGAGCTCCAGGGTCAGCGCCTGCTTCCAGCAGAGCTTTCACTAAAATAGGCTGATGGGTGATTACAGCCAAGTGCAATGGTGTCTGATAGAGAGAGAGAGAGAGAGAGAGAGAGAGAGAGAGAGAAAGACAATTTACTGATTCAGTCAATCAAATCCACAGTATATTTAAGGCCCGATTATATTTAAACTCCCATGACTCCTATTGCAAGTCAATATTTAAGCAGTGTATCTTGAAAATCTACCACACTGATGTCTGATATAGTGTTCAGGTATATTTGAGCTAATAGGTTGAGTCACATCCTGGTATGGATTCCTGTAACCGTAGCTGCTAACCTGAAACTTGTCTAACAGGTTAAAGGTCAGTTCCAAAGATCTGATAATAATAAGATAAACTGGGCTAACGCCCCTTTGTAAACCCTAAGGTAAAACAAACATGTATAACCAAGGCCATAACCATGACTTGAACACTGGTGGAGACCAAATGATTATTTTTTTAGAGGTGGTAATGGTTCTTTTTATTTTAAGGATTTAAGAAAAGAACAAGAACTTACTATCTGCAAAGATTACTGTTGGTTATTTAACATTTCTATTGCAAAACTATTGTGACTATTATTACAATGTCTGTGGGGGTTATATCTCTGTGTACTATAAAATGGTTAAAGTAGAGTGATAAATTCACTGAAAAATATCAACTAATATATAACTGATTTAAATGTCTCATATAACTTACGTTAGCCTACATAACCATAACAAGCCAAAACTTGTGTGTCCATTAGGTGAGTGAAAAGTTGGTTAATCTTGGTCAAAACAATCATGGGCAAGTTTATTTTTGCTTCCTTCACCTGAGGTAAAATCTTACATCAAAGAACTTGACAGCAGTTAAATAATAAAGTGAAAGAGATAAACCACCAAGCCTAACCGACAAGAACTGAGTCAAGATGACAACACACAGCATTAGTTTCTTCAGAGATCTTTCATTTACCTCAGGCAAAGGAAGCAAAAATAAAGCACTCAGAACTTGAAAAGGTAAATCTATCATCCAGACATAAACTAACTACACTGGATATTATCATTTTTGCTAATATTGGAAGCTAATGCTGCACACTAAGTTAAATAATCTATTATGTATCTGTTTTGTTGACAGAAGAAGATCGAAAGATAAAGAGAGGTTTGTGGTTTTTTAATGATACCCGCTAAAGATTATCATCAGCTCAGATCTGACAACAGGTAAAGTTGGCTCTAAACTACAAATGGAGGGGGTTGGTTTGACACTAGAGGGAGGATGTTCCAGTAAGGCACAGCAGGGAAAAAAGTACAGCGAGAATGAAGACAGAAATTCCTCTGGTGTCACAATGCACTTTGGCCCTCCCTTCCTATGAAAACAACGCTCCTATTTCCCTGAATCCTGTCTGACTCATCAAGCATCATACACTTGCTGGTGTATGCATGTGCTAGAAGACGTGTTACCACACACATAAAATTTGATGGGTTTTTCTTTGTGCTCAACTCAATTGTATCACAAATCTAACCTAGGAACAGCGATGGATAAAACACACTCACATCCTCTTTAGACAAGCCCTGAAACAGGAAATTGTATAAGAAAGGACATCACATTACATTGAGAAGAGAAATTCTAGCGTAACAGTGCCTTTCTCCTTTTACAATTCCAATGAACCTGCAGTAACTGACCAATATACAACCAATAAAGGTTTAAAGAGAAACTGTAAGTGCCTGGAAAAGGAGGGAGTAGAGACGCAGGAAGGGAAAGGAGGAGCCAGAAATGATTAAGCAAAGGGATGAAGGGAAGAGATGGATCAGAGAGGGAAAATCCCTTTCCTCTCCCCTGCAGTGTGTCCTTAGATTCACATTCCTGTGTGTAAACACAGGAAAAAAAAAAAGAATGAAAAAAGAGGGGAATGTTGGATGAATAAGGAAAGCGATTGAGGGGAAGACTCATGACACAAATGCATGAGCCAAAAATGCACTGTAGTGAACTGAAACTAAAGCCTGCATGATTTAGCACTGATGAATGGGCTGAAACAAAAAGTCAAGGACAAGAAAATACAGGAAAAAATAAATAATGCACTCAATGCATGCAACAAAAATGTAAACAAATAGTTGTTTTTATACATTGATGTCACACTTGAAATTGACCCCTTTTATGTGAAGAACATTCAAAAAGGACATTAACTGCTAAATAAATTGTATTTTGTACGATCCATGGAGAATTGCTTGGATCATAAATAGTGGGTCTTGCCTTTGTAACCTTTCCAGTTCTAACCATCCCGCTCCTAGCAGGACTCAAACCCGGTTTGCCGGGATAGGATGTGGGCACACTAAGACACGAAAGGTCACAGCCTCAAACATGCGTCCTGAGATCAGGGGAGTGAGGTGTACCTGGACAGCTCTTACCAGCTGGCCTCCGTTACACTCGGCCCCCTAAACCTCACTCCCATCCGGGTCACGGCACCAATGTAACCCCTCCAGTCCTAACCGCTCTGCTCCGAGCGGAACTTGATTCCAGGTTGCCGGCATGGGAGGTGGGTGCGCTAACAAGGACGTTAAAGACAACAACCTCTAGCTTCAGTCGCTAGTGTGCCTCTTGAGATCAGGGGAGTGAGGTTTACCCACACAGCTTTTACCAGCTGGCCTCTGTTACATTCATCCCCCTAAACCTCAGTCCCGTCCGGGTCTTGGCACCAATGTAACCCCTCTGGTCCTAACCCCCCCGCTCTGAACAGGACTCGAATCCGGGTTGCCAGCATGGGTGGTGGGCTCGCTAAAAAGTATGCTAAAGACAGCACCAACTAGCGTTAGTCCCTAGTGGGCCTCTTGAGATAAGTGGAATAAGGTTTACCTGCACAGCTCTTACCAGCTGTCCACTGTTGCACTTACACCCCTAAACCTCTGGGTCATGGCACCAATGTAACCTCTACGGTCCTATTCGCCCCGCTCTGAGTGGGACTTGAACCTGGGACGGCATCATGGGGCATGCTAACAAGGCCGCTAAAGTCCACAGTCTCTAGCACCAGTTGCTAGTACGCCTCTTGAGATCAGGGGAGTAAGGTTTACCCACACAGCTCTTACCAGCTGGCCTCTGTTCCACTCACCCCCCTAAACCTCAGTCCCGCCCGGGTCACGGCACCAATGTAATCCCTCCAGTCCAAACTGCCTCACTCAGCACACAGCAACCTCTAACTTCAGACATTAGTGTGCCTCTTGAGATCAGGGGAGTGAGGTTTACCCACACAGCTCTTACCAGCTGGCCTCTGTTACATTCACCCCCCAAGCCTCAGTCCTGTCCGGGTCACGGCACCACGGTAACCCCTCCGGTGCTAACCGCCCACTCTGAGCAGGACTCGAATCCAGGTCGCCATCATAAAAGGTGGGCACGTTAACAAGAATGCTTAAGACCACAGCCTTTAGCATCAGTCACTAGTGCACCTCTTGAGATCAGGGGAGTGAGGTTTAACCTACACTCACCCCCCTAAACCTCAGTCCCGTCCGGGTCACAGCACCAATGTAACCCCACCTCCCCCGGTCCTAACTGCCCTGCTCTGAGCAGGATTCGAACCCTGGGGAGGCAGGCATGCTAACAAGGCCAATGTTACATATGCCAGAATGGAACCAGATCTTAATGAGTTTTGCTAAATCCAGTTTTAACCAGCCAGTTTGCTGGTCTTATCTGATTTAAGCCTGGCCAAGCTGGTGCTCATCTGGTTTTAAGCTTACCAGCCATCTGGTCCCCTAGCCTGACCATCTGAAAAGTAAGCAAAACCCAACTAAAACTAGCCAACGGATCAGTCTGACCAGGATAAAAGAGACCAGCTGAGACCAGAAAATGTAACAAGTTAGTTATTTGGCTATTGGTTAACATTAACACACATCTGACCATCTGACAAGTGCCCAAAACCCATATAAAATGGGCCAACTTACCATTCTAACCAGGGTGGCGACCAGCTAAGACCAGCAAGCAAGTTTATGCTGGTTTTAGCTATTATTTCCAACAAGGTAGCTATTTGTCTATTGATTAACATTCAAATTAAGTGACATAAGCAAGCTGACATAAGCACATTCTGACATTTTAAATAAAGATTACGGTAAAGATTCTTCGGAGTAACATGCACCAACAAATCACAATAAAACCAGGAACATGCATTAAGGAAGTAAATAGGCACTTTTTGGATTTTACGTTCACTTGAATTGAATGCTAATATACATAGTCAGGCCATTTTATAGTCTTTCTGTGAAGATCAGTTGGTCCTTAACGTGTGGTAAAAGCATTTTTTATAATTCAGAATATAAAGATAAGCATGTTACAAGGCTGCAGAAGAGAGAGAGAGAGAGAGAGAGAGAGAGAGAGAGAGCGCAAGGGAAAGTCCCTTTTAATACCCTGCAACCTCAACACAAGGTATGTTGAGAAACAACCCAGGGTGTGAGGGGGTCATGTGACTTCTCGGAATGAGGATACTTAAGTTCAGATGCATGCAGCAGCCGCTTTAACTGTGTTTGCACATACACTCATACTAGTATAAAAAACATACACTTCTGTAAACTGAATTTATTTAGAGCCATGCAAACAACTCATCAGCTGTGGTCTTGCTTGACTGATAAAAGGCAACACTTATCATAAAAACACATTTGTCGTACACACTCACCGCAAGCTTTTTCTCATGTGCTTTTCAAATGTCAGTGCCAGTGTTCGGTCGTGACCAACGTGGGAGGAAAATCATGTTTTACAAAAGTGAGGAGTGGAAATGGAGACAAAGTGATACAAGTCATTCTGGCACGTACAATTTCTAGTGGTAGTAATAATGATAGCTGTAGTAACACTTTCCTCGGTACCGTACTAGTCAGCTGTGCATCTACCTGCCGTTATAATATCGCAATGTTCACTGTATTTACTTGGTAATCTTGGATTTGGAATCACCAAAACAGTTATTTTCAAGCTAGGCTGCAACAAAAGTTACTCAAAACTCCAGCTGAGCTTCAAAGACATGCTGATGCGCAGTTCACATTTCTGGGGAAATAAGAATTGAACACAGGATATAACACAAAAGTTAACCTCAACAATCTGACAGAAACAAGTTTCAGCCCGTGGCTAAGACATATGCGCAGCTTCTGGTAACTGCCGACTGCCTGTGAATGTACAAGTGTTCGTGCTTGTGTGTGTGAAAGAGTGCGTCCGTACGTCAAGTGAAACCTAAACATGAATTTGAGGTGATTTTTGAGGTCTGGCTAGACATGCAATGGCGGTAATTGATAATGCGGTTGGTGGAAGTATGGGTTAGCACAACCAGAAAAGGAGAAGAACAGGATGTGAAAGCCTGGGAACAGTCCGACAGGTCTGTGCACTCACTTTATGTTGCTGACACATAGGAGAAAGATGAGGCGGAGGGTACAGGTTGTGTGTTTTGTGGTGGGCATGTGGTGAGCACACAAGTGGGCAGGCCAGCACTTTTAAAAGTGCTCAAATAACCACGAGCAGTTCGGTGGCATTGCATGAGAACAACAGTGCCCTAGGACTAATTTCCTCTTCTGCTTAAACCTTAGCTAAAGGTATCATGTGACAGTTAAGAACATATCTGTGGAAATTACAGCTGACCAACATATGCCCTAGAGAGACAAGATTCAGGTTTAACTAGCCTGGTGTTCTTTGTGCATTAAATCCTCTAATCCAACAATCGCAATAACATTAATTCTCTTTTGTCCTACTACATCCTGCCTCAAAAACCATGTAGGTCAGCACGAATTTCAAAGCTATTCTATGTGGAACTTATTTCTATTGAACTATATATAAGCAACTAATTGATAACTATAAAAATAATTGAACTATAAAAAATGTATATATATATATATATATATATATATATATATATAATAGTTCAGTATTTAATTTGTAAGTACTTAAATGATGATTTTATTCATAACAATAACACTAATATCAATTGTATTAATAATTTATTCATTTAATTTTTTAGGTCATTCTACACCCCCCTTGCACAATTGCCTTCAGCCCCCTAGTGTGTCCCGCCTCCCTGATTGAGAACCACTGATCTAAATAAATAAATAAATATTAGTTCATGATACCTACCCTGGAAAAAAAATAACGTGTTCCTTAATAAAATTAAAGTAAACATTTCCATGCAATTAGTTCAGATACATACAACAAGACTAAATCAAGTTCAGTTAAACAAATAGTGTTTTGTTGAGCCAACTAAACATTATTTGTTTAACTGAACTTGTTTTAGTCTTGTTGTATGTATCTGAACTAATTGCGTGGAAAAGTACTTACTTTTATTTAATTTAATTTTATTAAGTTCACTGGACATGCTATTTTTTTAAATAATTAACACATGTTGGCATGTTAACATCAATTTTATTCATAGTTGTAATATACTATAAGAGTTGAGCAAGGAAGACTGGCATTATTCAAAACTGGCAATAAGTTATTGCTTATTGCATAAATCATTAAGTCAATGAAGATGCCAGCACCCTAAGCGTGAGCGCTACTCTTCTGTACAGTAGTAACCTCAAAACTCAAAAATCTCAAAAATAACTTGCATTACATGTATACAAATTCTAACATGTCATTTTATTTCATTGAAAACACTTAAAATGACCATTTTTGTCAACATATTCCCTCTTAATGCAAAAGCACGCTGGGAACTACACATCTACATTTCGGGTAGTTGTGTCAACAAAAATGATTCATGTAGTCCCAACACAAAATGATTAAGCACAATTAATTTTTACAAACTTAAGTGGACTGAAACTTTCAAGAATTTAGTTGTTTCTGCTCATTTTAACCAAGCAATTTGAACAAGCATTGCAAATCCTTTTTTTGAGTGAAACAGAGTTTGCTTGCTTTTGTGTGTGTGTGTGTGTGTATGCATACACTTCTTAGGTGTACCTAAGAACCTTCATACCTGTCTTAGGTTATTGAAAACATCCAGATCTTTGCGGCCCCGTCGATATATATCAGTTAGCCAGATGACCAGTTGGCAGTTCTCCTGGACCACAGCAATGTGAAGAGGCCTGCAAAAGCAGACATATGCATTATTCAACTAAAAACAACAGCATGCATACTGGTGTAAATACATTAACATTAAACCCCAAAAACAAAACTAGCAACTTCAGAATGTAAAGTGATGCATTTCTTTTAGCAATACTGGCATGAGTGTCATTTTAATGGCCTGCATAGGTCAAGCAATGAGTTCAAAAGGTTGAATGAATAACCCATCACCTGAGTGACAATCATGTGTATGACTCATCTCGCACATAGTGGCTCTAAATGCAACCAGTGTCGGTGAGTACAGGGAAATGCTTATCTGCCTATCTTTTCACAGAAAGCCTCTCTGAGGTGAGAGTGTAGAAGTCAAAGTTTGGGAACAGGAAGAAAACATTGTGTGAGAAAGAGAGAGGGACTCTTCATGAAATGTTTTAAATGATGTTTTTTTTTCTTTCAAAATCTGCTTCCAGTAACAGCTACTTTGGTTTGAAGTCACTTCCTGCCCTCAGGGACAATGGCACAGTTCTGTCTGTTTTGAATACTAATTATCATTATATTTACAGTTGCATTAGGGGCTTTCTGTGCTTTTCAGACTCCTCTAGCAGAACTTCCCATGAAACCTTGAGAAACTTACACAGAAGAACCTTGCACTGACTTGAAACACAAGCACAGTGTATTTACAGCCTATTACAAGAGTCTAACATGCTCTGTTTGCTTAGCCATTCATGACTCTAACATGCAAAACAATATTTAAAACAAGGTCAATGTAACATATAGAAGTCATCATGATAAAAGGTAATATAATTTTAAAACACTTTTTAGCAGCACTAACACTTGGGGTTGCTATCAGTGCAGAAATCAGTAGTAGAACATTATCATATCTTGCAAAACAGTCATTAGGAATGTGGCAAGAATGTTAATAGGCCTGATGGGAAGTCATACTGCAACTGCAGGAAAAATGAAAGCAGGACAGAGAAAAAGGGAACAGAGAGGAACAGGGACTCATTGTTTATATTGTCTTTTGACTCGTATTGAGTCATTGTGGGATGAAACAACCCGGAACACAGACAGTGGGAGAGCAAATGATTTGAATTATGGTGCTGATTCATATTCCTAGTGATATAAATGTAAATACTATCCTATAAAGGGACATTGTGATTGCTTCACATGGGTTATTCCATTGTGGCAAGATTTTGTGAATAAAGAGAGGATGAAATCAAATACTTCATATATAATCAAAAATCCATATATTTAACATGTATATGAACAGGTGATAAAATATAAGAACCTGACATGTGGAAAAAAACGCAGGTTTTATTTAAAAAAAAACCCTAAATGTCTACACACCATGCAACCTGACTTCCTTAACTTATTGTTTGGAGCAACAGTCACCATAAAATAACATTCCTTTGCAAAGCTTCAAACCAAAAGAGGAAGAGAAGAGCCATTTAGTCAAAATGAACGTAAGCTGGCCTGACTCAGGCTATGACCCGCCTCAGTGAACTGCCAAATCACAGTTTCTCTGTTCCTTGGTTTTTGATAAGAAAGCAGAAGAGTTTATTAGTAGCTTTATTCTTTCTTTATTTGTCGCCTTTCCTGTAAGTGAGCTCAACGTCACTGTACTTCAGGAAATCTCATGCTTTTTCAGTTCTGCCGTCAGGGCCATGTGTTCAGCCCTTCTGAAAAGACATTGCTCTGTTGATCAAGGAGTGTCAGGTCTAAGGATTATATTTTTACACAGAACTTGTTAGATTGGCCTGCATCACAGTGCAAAGGCCACATTAAAGACATAGGATCTTTGCCAAAAAAAAAGTAAATACAAATAATAACACACAATTAACAAATCTCTGGCTACTGCAGTTTCAGTAAGTGCTGTAATATGTGCAGGGGTCTTTAAGGTCAGGGGTTAAAAAACAAAAAAGGCGGAAACTGCAACTGTCTTGTCTTAAGACTCAAATGAGACAAAATGTAGGGCAGGACTTGATTGCTGTTTGATAATTACTACCATCTCATGTGATTGACAGGCTGTTGAAGAGACTGTTTTCCGCCCTCGCAACGGCGCACACGTCATCGCATAAAAGATATCACTGCGAAAGGAAAGGGAAGTTTTTTTATTCATTATAGGTATTTTTTTTAACAAACACTGATATTCTGAAAAAAAAAAGTTTGCAGGAAGTCTGCAGGTGATCTGCCAGTTATTGTTTAATCTTAAACTTTCCTGAACTTGAATTTTGTGGAAAAAAACAACATCAATACAAATTTAAAGGAACAGTAGACTGCTGAAAATTTGGCTGAAAATTTACCATCAGAATGAGACGGAATGGAGTTGTGTAGACTAGGGTGACCACTAGGGTGACCACTTGTCTCGCTTTGCATTGTACTGCACTACCCCCCCCCCCCTTTGGCCTTTTATTGTGGCCAGCCTAAGGCACACCTGTGCTATAATCATGCGATCTAATCCGCAGCTTGATATGCCACACCTGTGAGGTGGATGGATTAGCTCTGCAAAGGAGAAGTGCTCACTAACACAGATTTAGACAGATTTGTGAGCAATATTTGAGAGAAATAGGCCTTTTGTGCACATAGAAAAAGTCATAGATCTTTGAGTTCATCTCATGAAAACTGCGGGCAAAAACAAAAGTGTACGTTCAGTGTATGTTTTTTTGCCTTTTTAGGAAAGCTTTTTATTTATTCTTTTTGCGGCCTAGTTTCCTGCAAAGGATGTGCGGACCTCATGAACTGATCTAACACCACCGACGGAAATGGTCGAGCGCACGTGGAAAAACACGATATTATCCATTCATTTTAACAAATTAAAAAAATCAATGCAGCTTTCAGACACGACTTTCTTCTTATTTTAATAGTTTCTATGGCGTTATTTTAATGACAAATGTCCAGAGCGCATTATTGTAATGTGAGGGCGCATTAAAAAGCACGAGCACAAATGCCTTCTCTCGCTAATGGCTACTATTCACTCTCACACAAAATGGACGCACTTTCTCTCTCTTATATGTGCACGCTCAGAAACATAAATGAGCACATATGACAACGGATGTAAATTAGTATTTACATAGCATAACAGTAAATGTGTCTGTCTCACACATTATCGCATTATCCCGCATTATCGCACAAAATCACATCTACTGTGCTCACTATTGCCAGGTGGTCACCCTAGTGTGGACTGCTTGTGGATTATTGTGATGCTTTTATCAGCTGTTTAGACCATTATTTTGATGACACCCCTTCATTTCAGAGGACACATTGGTGAGCAAGTGATGTATTGTTACATTTCTCCAAATCTGTTCCTATGAAGAAATAATAAATTCATCTACATCTTGGATTGCCTGAGGGTGAGTACATCTTCAGCAACTTTTTATTTTTGTGTGAACTATTCCTTCAACTAAATTTTTGATTGTCCCTCCCACATTAAAATGTATTAAAGGGATAGTGCAATCAAAAAGGAAAATTCTGTCATTATTACTCGCTCTCATGTCGTTCCAAACCCGTAAGACCTTCATTCATCTTTGAAACACAAATTAAGATATTTTTGATGAAATCCGAGAGCTCTGACCCTGCATAGATAGCAACACAACTACCACGTTCAAGGCCCAGAAAGGTAGTAAGGACATCAGTAAAAAAGTCAATGTGGCATCAGTGATTCAACTGTAATTGTATGACAGATCAGAGCTGACAGGAAGCAAAGCGGAAGAGAAAGGAGGGCGGAATTGGGAAAGGTCCTCAAGTCGGGATTTAAACTGGGAATATCCATAGAGCAAGGCAATTTGCCCTGACACAAGAATACTTTTTTGTGTTCAAAGAAAACAAAAAAAAGACTTTATTCAACAATTTCTTCTCTTCCGTGTCAGTCTTTGATGCACGTTCACAAGAATACCACAATGTAACATGGACTATTTTAATTATGTCCTTACTACCTTTCTTGGCCTTGAACATGGTAGTTGAATTGCTGTCTATGCGGGGTCAGAAAGCTTTTGGATTTCATCAAAAAAATCTTAATTTGTGTTCTGAAGATGAAAAAAGACAGGTTTGGAATGACATGAGGGTGAGTAATTAATAACAGAATTTTCATTTTTGGGTGAACTATCCCTTTAAATAAAATGCAAATTAAAAAAGTCCATTTAAGTACAATTATTGTAATGGCCTTGCAATCTAAACATCACAGCAAAGTATGTAAATATATTAATATGGTCAGGCTTTAATGCTTAATGATGTTTTATTGTGGCTGACATAGAAAAGCCAACCTTTGGATAAACAACCCCATCATAACCCCAATTTAATCTAGATAATCTAAATATTACTGTAAACTATCTGGCCATTTATCATACATTCTTATCACGTGTCTGTCTGTATGTGATGATCACTGGCTTTGCTGTCACTTACTATACTGCAGGTTAGAATTTAGTTTCTCTCTCTCTTTCTTTTCGACAGATGAAACTCTCTGGGTTCCTGGAAGTGACTGAGAGTTAGTTAGACCGCAGCCCCAGATAAGGCCTGGGCTGAGACTGACGTAGGAACCTGAACATCATCAGAAGGAGATGAAGGGCTCATGGCGGGGCAGTGGCGCATGTGTGGCATCCTGTACAGCCCAGAAACACAAACCTCTAACATCCCCTGCAGCACACAGACCTGCTTCTGCTGTAGCAAACAAACTCAGAGGCTGAGACAAGACATAAACAGCCTGAGCCAAACACATGACATGCAACCACTCATATAAAAACACTTACAGGAATAGACGAGACTGTAAAATCCATACGAGCAAGGTGTTTCTCTGCATAGCCACTAGAGCAAAAAAACAGCCTTCACATCACTTATAACCTAATAATCTTCATCATTAACACATTTGGCAGACACTTTTATTCAAAGTGACTTACAATGCATTAAAACATTCCCAGAAAAACAAATCCATGACTTGTCTTTCCAAGTCGATCTGAAGTTTATTTTTTCAGAAAAACACACCAAAAAACAAACAAACAAAAAAAAACAGACATTTTTCAAAAGAACTTCTTTTGTGTTCCACAGAGTGAAGAAGGTCATACAAGTTTTGAACAATATGAGGGTGTGTAAATGATGAGCAAATTTTATTTTTAGTTGAACTACACTTATAGAACATGTATGACCTGTCATGCAACCTTATGGCGCTTCATATAAGTATGCAAACTATGAAAGAGGAGGAAGGAAGAAAAAGTAGGTATGAAGAGTAAAAATGGCACAGGTATATAGGCTTACAGTACAGAGCGTAAGGGGGAGAAAAAGACTGATAAGCAACAGAGAAAAAGCGGTAAAGGAGGAAGTGAAGAGCGGATGTTTGGGTTTTTGAGCCCATTCATTTTAAACACACAAAGCACTGAAAAAGATGAAAGAGAGAGAGAGAGAGAGAGAGAGAGAGAGAGAGAGAGAGAGAGAGAGAGAGAGAGAGAGAGAGAGAGAGAGAGAGAGAGAGAGAGAGAGAGAGAGAGAGAGAGAAAGACACCTGAAAAAACCGCAGTCACACAACAGACTCGCACTCACATCAGGCTTTCCCGAAAGTGAGGGTCTGTGAAGCGCTGAGAAGAAAACAAGGTGAGAGCATGAGACGCCCATTGACGTAAGAGAGTACAGACAAGGGGGGAGGCAGTGTGAGAGAAATAAAGTTAGAGAATGTTGTTTTTCTGTTTGTGCAAATGCAGTTGATTGAAGAGCATGATTGACAGATGTGCATGTAAACAACAGACAGAAACCAGGAAACAGGGATCTACTGGAAACCAAACTTCGCTAACAACTTTGCTAAGTTCATGGAAGAAATGTGGTTAAGAATGTGGTTAAAAAATCTAACCAATAAAAGCCAACAAAATAACAACAAAACTAAACATTTTATCAAGAAAGCAGTTCACCGTAACAGTACACCTCATCGTTTGCATGTTATTTTAAACTTACACATGAATTTCTTTCTTCTGTGGAACAAAATAAAAAGAAGAAATTCAGAAGAACTGTACTGGTTGCTCTTTTCCACGCAATTACAATGACAAGCAACAGCACCATAAAAGGGGTTCATATGACTGACTTGTTTGCTGTATTACTACTATCATTACATGTATCATTCATTCCCTGGGATTTAAACCCTGGTGTTGCTAGCATCATGCGCCACTATTTTATATTTATCCTCCAGTGGAGAAAGTCAGTGATTTGATCTTTGAGAACAGAAACAGTGCTACTTTTGAAGTGAATCATTTAGACTGATTCTGTGAACTAGATAAAGTGATTCAATCAGGAGATCTGACTCAAAAGAATGATTCATTCAGGAATCACTGCTCTTTTAATGAACTCTTATTACTACATAAATTAGATTATCTGTTCTTCAAAATATGGCTTCTTATCTAATAAGTCATACAAGCCACTTTTATGATAGGCTACTTTCTGGTGCTTTTATGTCCAAAAGAGCATAATTTACTCACCCTCATGTTGTTCCAAACCCATACGAATTTTTCAGAACACAAATAAAGAAATGTTTAATATTCTCATAATTTATTTGTACATCCGTTCAACGTAATAAACACTACATGCGTGATATTTGATGTGCACATATTTGATGTCCTCTATGTATGTGCGTTGATCATTGTTTAGATGTTGATTAAATTTAGTTTAGGTGTGACAATAAATCGATTCGATTTGATTTTCCAAATGCGTTGCGATTCTCTCTGGAATCGATTCTGAGCTTAGCTTTTAACAGCAAATGGCGCTCTAAGACAGAAGAACTAGCGCTTGTGCGTTCAGCTGAGTAATGTACGTGGTTAAATGCATTCAATAGAGTATTTTCAGGACGTGTCTTCAGTGGGCCATATTGTCAGCACTGAATGTAAACAGTTTCTTCAAACCAACAAAACTGGCATGTTATGCCAATTATTGCTGCTAAAAATGGTCAATTATTGTCATGTTTTGGGCTGTACTAATCAGCCGGACTGAAAAAAAACATTTGGAGTACTACACTGTTAAAAATAAAAAACACAATTTGTTGAGTCAGCTTAAAATAATTTGTTACCCTGCTGCCTTAAAATGTTAAGTTCAGTCAACTAAATTAAGTTTAGTCAACTTGAAATGTTAAGTTGTACTAAGTAACAACTTAGATATTTGTGTCTGCTGAACTTAACAGATGGGTAAGTAACCCAGCTGCCTTAAAATTTGAAGTTGATTCAACTCAAACATCTAAGTTGTCACTTAGTATAATTTAACATTTCAAGTTGAATAAACCTTTTTTGAGTTGACTGAACTTAAAATTTTAAGGCAGACAGGTTACAAATTATTTTAAGTTGACTCAACAAATTGTTTTTTACAGTGTATAGACTGCCAACAAATCAAGGAGCAAAAAAATGTCTGAGGAACAAAAGGCATTTTCGTTTGGCCAAACTGAACCAGGATTTCCAGGGCAAGAAGCTTGACAACATTTGTGTATGTTCTTATCATTTCCGCTCAGGTAGGTGAAATATTAATATCTAATATCTTAATTAATACATATATTTTAATTAATATCTTAATTTATACTACTTGTACATATCTTTACTACCTATTAACTTTAGTTTGTCAAAATATTGTGCCCTTTCCTGTTTACTAAGCCCTTTTTTATACGATTTAACAGCTTACACACACTTTTTCCATGGTTTAGACCGCATAAATGAGCAAAAAAAAGTATTCAGTAGTACATTAACCACGTAATCCATCTGAGTCTTGCCATTATGGCCGCGCATCTGGGTAACTGAACAAATCGTGACGTAAGTGCAAACCCTCTATTCAAATCATTAATTTGCGTCACCCCGTGCGAATTCACATCTATTCGCGTTTTTGCATTGACTTTGTATGTAATCTACTTATGCAAATAAATAAAGTTCGCTTTTTGGTGTGCACAAACCATTAAAGATTACTTTTACCCTATATTTATGTAGTTTTTGGAGATTTAAAATGAATTGTGTGCTGAAGATGAATGAAAGTCTGAAGGTGCGAACACATATTTGTCCAGTGAATTTTCATAGGCGAATCCAGTCATTTTAATGCAATTGGAAATTACATTTGAGGGTGAAAGATTTCCCCATGCAGATTTCGCAATGGGTTCAAGTTCGAATTTCGCTTTGACCGCCTACTGACAACAAACAAAGGATCTTTTTTGTTGTTCCAGAGACATTTCACTGGTTTGGAATGGCATGTGGGTGAGTAATGATCACAGAGCTTTCCTCTCATCATGGGTGGACTATCACTTTAAGTAAATATATGGGATTGTTGTTAAGTATCTATGCAGGGTGAGTCAAATAAAGATCTGGTTAGTAAAAATACGAATTGAAAAAAATCGGAGTGCTCCACTTATCATTTCATTTCTCAAAATTGGAATCGCCTTCATTTGCTTACTAAGCATTATAGAAGTACAGCGATGTTTTTAACTGCTGCTGACTAAACCTTGATATCAATATTGCGTGACACCAGGTGTCATTTTTGGAGAAGTCTAGCTCACATGAAAAATGATATTTTCATACTGAGTGAAGGTTCAGATATTACAGTAACACAGTACATGTGTTTGTGCTAGTACCAAAGCCTAAGGGAGTCAGAATGTTCATCTCTGACATCCTCATAACCAGCCACACTCATAAAACCAACCCCTGAAACAACAGCACGTGAAATAGTGAAAACCAGTTTCTCTCAATTACTCTTACTCATACCCACAAGACATACCCTCCTCCAGACTCAATCTCCCTTTCTCTCTCTCACAAAGAACAGAGAATCCCTTTCCTCAGTCTGGATCATCAGATAAAATGATTTTGGTGATCCTTTTGAACAGGAAGTTGAAATGGACTGGGTAACAGTGGTCACAGTGACTATGTTCTTGACTTACGTGATTCAACCCGGACTACAGTAAACACAAGGGACGTCTACATTTTTTTAAGCACACTGGACCTATGACTTAAGAATATTTTTAGATTTCTTTTTGTTCTGGGTGACTAAGCAAGAGTCAGAGTGACATATCTAGGATAATCTGGAGTTTCCAAAAAGCAAACAGAAAGTACATGTCCACCCTACAAAAACTCATAATTTACCTACAGTTACTAATAATAAACCCATGTGCAGTTTAACAATGAACTTGACCATTTGAATGTACAGTACATATTATAAAATAGCGTTCACCTGTTGAAAATCCTACGCTGAAATGCATGATGGGCAATTTTGAGGGATGTTGTTTTACCATAATCAATTCTTGAACTACAGCATGCAATGAAATGACTCTGACACTTAACGAAAGGGTAAAAAACTCACGTGTCACCATCCTCATCCTGACGTGTTGCCTCAGCAATATCTGCCATCAGACGATCAGTGCTTTCCAGTGGAGGAGGCTGCCGAGGCAGGAAATATGGACAATCTGCTATGACCCCAGAGGGGAAAAAAAAAAAAAAAGTTTTCACAAACATGCATCTCAAACCAACATTAATGACAAAAGAGCTGTGCACTCAAAAAAATGTAAATGGCCACACTGACAAATTGACCTTTGTCCTGTATAGAAAGTATTTTCTTGCATTGCTACTTCCTTACATCCTACCTACAAGAAGAAGTAATATGACAGGATATTTGCTAATAAGGTGGTAATATGCTTGGGTTCAATTTTGAACAGTTGCAGTGTGCATACGTTTGGTTTTGTTTATCTTTATGACAAGATAAGAAAAGTTCTAACAAACTAAAGTTCTGCATAGCATATTATCATAAAAAAAATAAAAATTTAGTGCCTAAGAGTGGGGATTGTACTGATGTATATGTGTGATGGTTTTCAGCACAATTTTGGAAATTATTACTTGTATGTTAGATTATGTGTATAAAGGAGACTAGGGAGCGGTGTAACACCAAGACTGTCAATTTAACCAATCAGAAATGAGCTAAGGGTTATCATATGGCCAGCCTATGACCACCACCATCTAGCTTTTTAAAGTGAAGTTGTGTTTAAATGACATAACTGTTACTTGTTTAATTTGATATAGAACATCCACAGAGGCTTTTAGTCAACTTGTAAAATGTAAAAATACCATGACTACAATGGGAGGGTGTGAGACAGGCACTTTAACATAAATTCATGCATAAAATTTACAACGTCATTTTTTTTAAACTGTGTTACCTTGAACTTTACTTTTCAAACGGATAGATAATATGCGGTTTTGGGTTTATAGTGCAAAAAATAGAGAAACATTATGTATTACAACACTCCCTGGTTTCACCTACGTGTGTTAACCCACTGACACGGTTTGAGCCAAACATCCTGCTGATCAGCTCAATGGTTTCGCGTTGACTGTATTTGGCTGATTGGACTGACCATGACTGCGCAATCATATGGTAGACGCACACGCTCCACGCAAACGGACACACATACTTTCACAATGACATAACCAACTAAATTGCGAAAATACATCCGAATTTGCACTTAAAATAAAAAGTGAGTGATCATTAAAAATAAACATTTTGTAAACTTACGATATGGTGTTAAGTGTGGAACCAACCGGGGGTCATTAACGCGTGGGTTTTCTCCAAATGCACTGAATATCCGCTGTTGCTCTGTGTCTGTTTGAGCCTCGGGGGTCTTCAGCACTTTTGGAGCCGGACTAGGTGGATGTTTTCTTGGACCACTGCGGTCATGATCCACATCCACAGGGAAAGGACGTTTCCTTGGCGGAAGATTGGAAAAGGAGGAATCTGACGGTTTTCCTGCAGCGTTCTTGTTGCACTTCGCGCTAGGGGATATGGGTCGGGTTTGTTTGGGACCCTCACCCGTCCTGTTCCCCCTGACACCCACGGTGTCTGTTTGAGCAGTCTGTGAAACTGGTCCATCACAAGTGTCCTGTGGTTCAGATGGAAGAACTCCGTGTCCATTGCTGCACTTGTGCACCGGTTCCACCTGTCTTTCTGGAGTATGTCTGGAGCGACCCTGGTCTCCAGTTTGCGCGCAGCTCCCACGCTCTCTGGGTTTGTTGGTAAGATCCAGTGGCACAGACCGCACAGTGTGATTACTGCCACTCATGGTCATTGTCCTCAGGTAGGCGATATATGGCTTCTAGACGAATCCTTGTACCAACATCATGTAAATCTGAATCTCTACTCGGTCCCAAGATGACTATCACCTCAGGTTGCCTATATTAAACAACATACTTACATATGCTTTGCTCAAGATGTTTTAGCACAGCTCACTGAAGCACTTAAATTCATAATCTTCTCACATGCACAGAGTTTTATATTAAAATTATCAATTAAAAAAAAGACCTGGATAAAAAAAAATCCCAAATAGTTACACATGCAACTAGAATAATGACGTTTCAGGGCAATGACAGTATGTCATGTGCATTAATATTATCAATATTATTATTATTTATCACGAGCTGCAGTCATGATGATAACCGCTGCGCTGTTCTGCTCGCTGTCTCTATAATCTGAACTAAATTCACAGAGTCTCCCTCTCTCATTCACTCAAATTAGGAAGTAGGTGGGTGAGTGAACTCTGGGGTTTTCCCTTTCAGCTATAACTGAATCGTTCGCAAGCCACCCATTTGCGACACGATAAAACGCGCTGCTGAAGGTCTTTGCAGTTTAGGTGAAAACTTTAGCATTTATTAGTAGGTTACTTTGTTCTTAGAATGTAGTATCATTTTATGCGTCGTATAAGTTTAAAGTTTCGTTTTGGGTGGTTGTAGAACGGGAACATGGAATCGGTTTCGGTTTACTTGTTCGATGTTTGGCGTGTTTGAATCTATCTTTTGAATCTTTTTTTATGTATATCAGCGTTTGTGTTTTCATCTCTTAGTGCAGATGAATGTGTGGCGAGCTGTTGCATAACAGGTGTGTAGTTTTGCTTTCCTTTCAGCCGTATTCTTTTTTTTAAATGTTCACCCTGGTGCCTGGTAGGAAGCGGGCTGGATCTCCGGCGGGGATCTCCCTCAGCTGTTGTCGGGAAACCTGCCAGGCTCAACCTTCTGTCTTCCTGTATTCTGACCACATACACATCGGTCAGCGGATCATTAGTGTCTGATTGAACTGATAAAATAGGGCCCTTTTCACATTATAGATTAGATTTGTGACTCAAAGCGTCAACAACATCAACAAATGTCTTACTTTCATACGCTATGCTATCTCAGCATCTTATCTGGAAAGCACCCCCCCATTTTGATCAGATCCCTTAAGATAAATAGTCCAGATAACAATTTTTGGTTCCTAGAACGTTCTGAAAAAGTTTTTGGCTACAAAATAGAAATTAAAGAACCTCAATTCCTGTCTATTAGGTTCAAAATAGAACCTAATAGAACCTCCAAGGACAGGAATGGAAATAGCCAATATAGTAATAACAATAATAAAATAGAAATAAAAATAAGACAGAACTATATGCTAACACTAAGAAAATGTTCTGTGTTTGCTGAGAATTTAATATCATTAGCATCTGATCTATCCCTATGTACAATCAAAGAATCTTGCAAAAAAAAAAAGAAAAAAAAAGGGACAGTATCAGATTATGTGCAAATAAAAACCTTTGTCATACCTCTTTCTTTCCACCTACACCCCACTAGCCTTAGTTCCTCCTCACACCAGGGGTTTGGAGTTACCTGGGCCAGTTTGGGACTTTCCTTCAGTGTGGGGTTGAGCGGGTATGGAACAGCAAACGGAAAAATTATAGGTGTTTAAAGTCCCTAAAACACCAAGAAGAGTGCATGGTGGTCTGAACTTGTCAGTTGATGACATACAATACAGTCAAAATGCTGAATCACAGCTAGTTTAGTTCCCATGGGCCAACTGAAGATCATCAAGAAGATTTCAAGATCTGCGAATGAACTTTTAAGATTGAATTTTGAATGAACACACAATGCAGTTTAGCATTTAGGTTTGCTCCTGCATAATCAAAATACATTTGACAATTTACAGTATAATATTTTTTTTTTAATCCCAGAAGGACATGAGGGCTACAATTTGCTTTAGAGAGAAAAAAGACAGTAAACAGTACACATATCCCTGGTTTCACAGACTTAAGTCTAATCCTAGACTAAAATGTAAATCTGAGCTGTTTCAACTGAAAGAAACATACACTGATTGATCTTAAAATATATCAAAGCCTTTGTTTTGTCTCAAGATGGACACCAGTAATGTTTTTTCTAAGGCATGTTTATAACTATAATTATAGAAATCTTCTAATTAAACTATGGCCTAATGTTTACTTAGTCTAAGACAGTGGTCTCAAACTCAATTCCTGGAGGGCCACAGCTCTGCACAGTTCCAGCTAATCAAGGTCTTCAGGATTACTAAAAACTTCCAAGCAGGTGTAAATTGGAGCTAAACTGCAGAGCTGTGGCCCTCCAGGAATCGAGTTTGAGGCCACTGGCCCTGTCTGTGAAACCAGGCCATAGTGTTCATGTGCTTGATATGACTACCTTAATCCAATTTTAGGCTGATGATACACGGGGCAACTTTTTGAGCAATGCTGTGTGGGCACTTTTTTACCCATTCAGAATGGGTAACAAACTTCTGTCTGGATGATTTAGATTGGTCGTAGGCCCTGTGTCTCACCTGGTTGTCCATTTAAGACAACATTGCTCAAAAAGTTGCCCCCTGTATCATCAGCGTTATGGACAGATAGACAGTTTTTCTCATTTAATTTTTAAGTATTTTTTGCTGAACATGTTCCATTTACATGTACCACTCATACATTCCCATTAGGACAGGGGTGGGGAACATTGATCTTGGAGGGCCGGTATCCCTGCAGATTTTAGCTTCAACACTAATCAAAACGCACCTGAACAAGCTAATCAAGGTCTTCAGGATACAGCCTGGTATTTTTTTTTCAGGGTTGGAGCTTAACTCTTCTGAGACACCAGCCCTCCAGTATCAACACTCCCCACCCCTGCTTTAGGAGAAAAAACTTTTATGCATTCAAACCAATAGTAGTCAGTTTTTACATTTTGAACCACATAGCCTAATTTATTTTGCTACACAACTTGGACATGTGTTACGTAGCAATAGAGAGACCAAAATCGTTCAGTCAGAACATTAAAGCATCTTGCACGGTTTTGAAAGCTGTCGGGCTCAGTCGAGTTGCTGACTGATGCTGAAATGCTGTAAAGCAGCGCCCTCTGCTGATGTGAAAAAATGTACATTTGTTAAAGTTCCCCTGTAGTCGACATTTTTTACCCCTTAAAACTGATATGTGACCCTGGACCACAAAACCAGTCTTATGTTGCCTGGGTATATTTGTAGCAATAGCCAAAAATACATCGGATGGGTCAAATTTATTGATTTTTCTTTTATGCCAAAAATCATTAGGATATTAAATAAAGATCATGTTCCATGAAGATATTTTGTAAATTTCCTACCATAAATATATCAAAACTTAATTTTTGATTAGTAATATGCATTGCTATGAACTTCTTTTGGACAACTTTAAAGGCAATTTTCTCAATATTTTGATTTTTTTGCACCATAAGATTCCAGATTTTTAAATAGCTGTATCTCGGCCAAATATTGTCCCATCCTAACAAGCTGTACATCAGTGGAAAGCTAATTTATTCAGCTTTCAGATGATGTATAAATCTCAATTTCGAGAAATTTACACTTATTTTGTTGTCCAGGGTCACATATTTGATCATCAAAGTGACATATTTAAATGTTTTTTCTTGTGAAAATTATTTTTCTTTTGCCTTAAAACAGGTTGAAAGTAACTCTACCCACCTTGCCTAATTTACTATACGCGGATCTATGAATATGCAAATTAACCACGCCCCCACGCAGTCACACCAGCCAGAGTCCCCTGATCCACTAACTGAACGCGATATTATGGCGAAACACGGATAACGACCGATAAAACTATGTTTTCACTAGCGGGCAACTACAGTAGATACTGTAACATCTGTTAAAGTTACTTACCTGACGGCTGCGCCCTCAAAATGCCTTGAAGGCTCGAATGCAGCCTAGTTTGTGATTCCAGTTCGCGCCCGCGAGCATATGCGAGTGAAGTGCAGACGGTAATGCAGGAGAGGTGCGTCTGACTCTGGGATACTGTTACACTGTTGCGGCGGGTTACTTTTCAAGTTAGCGGTTAGCGCCTAGTGGTTGTGCTCTATTTAATGATCTATAAGCTCATTTAAATGCTCTATTTAATATTTGGTTTTGTGCTGATAATCCTATTGGCATATTTTGCATGCTAATGATAGGAATCTATCATTTTGACGTGATTGGTTACTGAAGTTTGTGACGTAAAAAAGGGGTGTTTCCAAAAGCATTTCTGGGACAGCCTTTGGGAAACTACAGTTTTAAGGAGAAAATACTCAGCAATGGTGTTGACTAATGGACTGGCACATGGTTTGTCTAAAAGCATATTAAAAACACCACATTTTTCACCACAGGGGGACTTTAACAGTTGTAAATACTGTAAAAAATTCAAATAGCTTAAGTACTGTCCTTTGTCATTACACAAATATGCTACATATTATTTGAAGTGGATCAAAAAAATTCATAAAAGTTGTCCTAAGACAAAAATGGGTATTGTTTTGGTTTTAGGACAACTTTGATGAAAGGTGTTAATCCACATCAAATGTTGACAACTGTAGTTACATATATGTATGTATACATTCTGTATATAGAAGAATTTGCTTTGGAGCAATGGAGCAGTTATTAAATGTTGATTATGCATTATAAAAAAGCACAAAAATCCAGATAAAAAAATATGTAAAATTAAATATTTTAAAAAGTAAAAATAAATGAAATGCAGGGTAAAGTGGGGGGGGGAAATGATTCCCCCCCCACTCTACCGTATCCACCTTTTTCCTCAATGTGGAAGTGAGACTATGTGTGAGACTTCCAGTTCATTATCTATCACCATGGGCAAGTGTGTCATTAAAAAGGAAGGAGGTGATCTGAACTTTTTTTATGACGGACGAAAGTTTCGGAGGCAGTGTGTAAACGTGATTGACACAACATGAGGTTGCATGAGTGTGCAATGACCTTTAGCATAAAATTTTAGTCCAGATGTCGCAGCCTACATTGCACTATTTTCTGTTTAAGACCTGTATATCTGTAGTTCAAACATTTTTAAATTCCCTTACAAATTACAATTTGTTGCATGACGTGAACACTTTATTTGTTGTGCAGTTTTAGCACTATTGTTTTATTCGCTGTTGTTATGATTCACAACTGTACTGTTGCCTGTTTCCACATATTTTTATTAATTGTGCAATGTTAATTCAGCACTACTGTTTTTAACATTTGTGCAGTTTAAGCGTTGTTTTAATGATTCACAAACAATGTGGCCTGTGAATTTTTGTGAATGTGTAATGTTAAGTAAGCACTTGTGTTTTAAACACTTGTTGTACCTGTTATTAACATGCACCACATTTGATGACATTAAAGATAAGTTTAAAACATTAAACTTACTGTTGTGTGTATTTGCAAAGCCATTTAAGGACCTCTTTTTTTAAGGTAAGTGGTTGCAAACAATTTATTTTAGCAAAATTAAAAAAAATTGAAAGTTGAAAGTTCAACGAACTGTGTTTATTTAAATGTTGCTAAAATGAATTGATTGTAACCACTTACCTTAAAAAAACTGAGTAAATTCAATGAATTTTTTTTTCAGTTATAAACAAATAATTTAAGAGGAAGTAACGTAATTGAATACGGCTAAAATTACTATTATTTTTATACTAAGGTAACTAAATAAAATTGATTAAATTCAACTAAATGTGTTTGTTTAAATTTAGATCAAAACAATTTATTGCAACCACTTACCTTAAAAAACTGAGTAAATTCAATGAATCATTTTTTTTCAGTGTGGGAAAATAACGAGACTAATAACAACATGCAGTAAACAATAAAACAGTTTGCTCTACAATCCAGTGTGCTCATAGTTAAGATAATACATTAAAATAATATGGTAAGACACAACAATTTGCAATATCAAGCAGCATAACAAGCTGTTTTGTATAGCTAAAAATAGCTGGACATGGATGAGACCGAAAGCCACACCCATAAAATTTACAAGTTAGCCGCGCCCACTCTTATGGGAAGAAAGAGATGGACAAAAAAAGGTAAATAAATAAATAAAACAGGTATCTCTTTATCAGAAAAGCAAATGCTAATCAATTTTTGTCCACTAGAGGGCCACCACGAACCAACAGTTTAAAACAAGTTGAAGTAAATCTCAAGAAAAGTCGTCAGCTAATACTAGCTGTCAGTATGAGTTTAATATAGTCTATAAAGTCGTTTTTGCCCCTTTGGTTTGATTTGTTGATTTGATTTGATTTGATTTGATTTCCCCCTTTGGATTTGTTTAGTATTTGATTTGTGCTAGGACTGTTAATTATTTATTTATAATTATTTTTATATATTTTTTTAATTTATATTTACATTTTATATTTATATATAAAGTATTAACTATACACTAGAATGGTAAATATAAAATGTGAATTCGAAAATATGCTTAACATTATTGCATGAAAACATATCAATATGTTAGGCCTATACATTTGAGTATTTATTATTTATTTATGCAATAATCTAATGTAATTTTAAGGCCAGCCCTACCACAGCAGAAACTCTCTCCCTCCCTCTTTCTATAGTCATTTGTTATGTATTCAGGAAGTTGTTCACACATGGTCGGTCCAGAACACCACGATTCAACAGCGTCCCAACTGCACACAGCCCATGTTGCTCGGCTCACACACTCACACAAAGCAAACAAACCTGTTTGTCTGCCTGTTAGCTACCCGGAAACTGATCACAGAGAGAGAGAGAGAGAGAGAGAGGGAGAAAGAAAGGTGAATGTCTGCAGTTGAGTTCCTGTCCTTAACCAGCATGAGCGTGAGTGCCTCTTCAAAATTTAGGACACGGAGATACAATCAGACAGACTGAGAGAAACCATATGGATGAGAGAGATAATGGCTAAGCAGGAGCACTGAATGTTTGTAAGGGTGGAGTGATGGTAGGACCTGGACGCCGGTAGATCTGAGAGTAAAGCTTTAGTATTTTTGGGGTCATGGTTTTGGGTTTCTCTTTGCTTGTTTGTAATGGAGACATGGCAAAAAGACACATGACTAGAACTTTGCACCTTTTGTCCATGGTGCAATAACACTTTTTTTTTTTGAGGACACTGAAAACAACCTGCGTAGTTTTTTTCTTCTCAGGTGTTGAGTCTGTATTTCGGGTAAGTGAGATTTTCTTGTTTTGCTCGTGAAGAATGTATCTTGTGAAACGCATGTGGCTAAGACGACAAATGTCTCTCATCACTTCTTCGCATTTGATCTGACCCGTGGACCTTAACATGGACAACGTAAGGTTTTTAAACTGGATTACTGCAGTGGTAAGATGACTATTCATTTTAAAATCATCAGTTACATCTGCGTTTGAACTGTTGTTTTATCCTTATATCATCATCATCACTGATAACAGGACAAAGTGTTACTGGGGATGTGGTTTTCAGATAAATCACACTGCCTAAAAATAGATTTCTTTTCGGAAAATAATGGGGATGCAAAACCACTTGTTATTGTATCTGACCATTTGATAAGTTATAACATCAGACGTTTTCAGCTTTTCGTGCTAGCTCTGCTAAAAAATGCCACTCTTCATAAACTCGATCAGCCATCAGCTGTCACACGCATAAAAGAGGATATCTCCATCGACTACACTTTAATTGTGCGAAGGAAGTGATTGGTTTCAACACTATTTTAAATGACTGTTGATTCAGACACACGTCAGAATCTTAAATAGCACTCCACGTGTGCCACATTGGATATATCTCATCTATCATGGCAACGGCTAGACGTACAAGTCAGACGCCTGATGCTTCTCAATCCGTGTCCCAGTCCCCTACCAGCGCGGATCGTAAACTTTTCGATAAAGTTCTCAGGAGACTGGACAAACTGCATAAACTGAGCACTGACCCCAGATTGGGTCTCAAAAACAGTCCGCCGTACCTTCCCGAATTAGTATCGGAGACCGCCATCCAGCTGACAGAAGTATGGGCACCCTACAGGGGGACCATGATGGCCGTGCCACGAGGGGACGAGGGCGATTATCTGAGGATCCATATTCGACACTTGCTGGACAAGGCAGATAGAGCAGTGCTGCTGTTCAAGGATGGCAAGGAGAAGATGTTTGAAGAGACATCAAGCTACAGGTAAGACAAAACCAAGCAGAGGTCATTTTTAGTCTGGACTCGGTATGTGTGCTCTTCAGGTGGCCATATTCAAACTCAGAAGTGATCATAGTTGAGACGACTGAATGATATTAAAAGTTCAAAAAACAGACATGAGGTATATAGAAAATAAAGCAGATTAATCCTGCTTGCTTTAGGTAGTACCATCAAAGAAAACCTTTCATATAAAATGGGACTGGTTGTATAGAGTGTGAATAAGTTTTGCTGGTGATATATATTTATATACGCAATAATAAATTAATAAACAAACCATAAAATAATCAAAAAAAAAAAAAAAAACTTTAAAAATTAAAAAATTGTAAGATTAGGTATTCAGTAGTCAACATTTGAAGTAGATCAAAACGTTTCATCAAAGTTGTCCTAAAACCAAAACAATACCCATTCTTGTCTTAGGACAACTTTGATGATTTTTTTGATCCACTTCAAATGTTCACTACTGTACATTTTCATTAGAACTGTATATATGGTAACAATTTATTATAATGGCCCCCAACAGACATTCTACTGCCTATAAATAACATACGCAAGTACACCAAAAGAGTTTACAGTTCTCTAATGAGGGTTATTTGACATATAGTTGCACATTAATGAGAGTTACGTGACGTAGTTGAAAAATTACTTACAGTTAGAATAATGTCTAGAATGAGTTATTTGTGTGTGTACTCACATTTTCATTCATGCTACCTCTGCTAAAAATGGTGCTATATATAAACTCAATGATCATCAGCAGTTACACCCAGGTGAAAAAGTGTGCACTTCCATAGTATACATAAAGTGCTCTATTTCACACGCTAATTTTGTACTTAATATACTATACTTCTTCAGATGATGTTCTTAAGAACATCTATGTGTACTCAAATGCGCTATTTTGGGACACCATGAATATGAACTAAACTATGACCCTTGACCACAAAACCTGTCCTAGGTAGCACGTGTATATTTGTAGCAATAGTCAAAAATACATTGTATTGGTCAAAACGACTGATTTTTCTTTTATGCCAAAGGATACTATGTTCCATGAAGATATTTTGTTAAGTTACTACCGTAAATATATCAAAACGTAATTTTTGATTAGTAATGTGCATTGCTAAGGACTGCATTTGGACAACTTTAAAGGCGATTTTCTCCATATTTAGATTTTTTTGCAGATTACAGATTTTCAAATAGCTGTATCTCGGCCAAATATTGTCATGTCCTAACAAACCATACATCAGTGGAAAGATTATTTATTAGCTTTTTTAAAAACCCTCATGACGGTCCGGGGTCGTGCTTTTAACATCCTATCTCTGTATAAAAATGTATTTAGTTATCACTTGTAGTACACTTGAACCCGCTAGTATATGAAAGATGGGTTCAAATGTACTACGAACGGTAACTAAATATATTTTTAATACAGAGATAGGATGTTAAAAGCACATTTTAGTTCAAATTTATGGTGTCCCGAAATAGCACATTTGAGTACACTTATCAATTATCTTAAAAAGTAGTAAAGAATAATTTTAAGTATATTAAGTACAAAATTAGTGTGTGAAAATAGAGCAGTTTAGGTACATTTTGAAAGTGTACTTGTTTTTTTTTTTACCTGTGCATGCATAAAGGAGGATATCTTTACCAACTACACTATAACCGTGTGAAGGAAGCGATTGGTTTCAACGGGTTTAAATGGGTGTTGATTCACACACACGTCAGAACATTAACTTAAATAGATAGACATAAAAAGGTAAACCACGTGTTTGTCTCTGTCTGTGTAAATATATGTACATGTCTCTGAGTGTACATTAAAGTGGTTAACATGTTTCTTTAATATAGCAACATGAATTGTACAAATTTTACCATATACGTATAACAGAAATATGCATTTTTTTTGGTATTTTTGAAGAATACCAAATACAACTTAATTCAAAGCTTATCGCCATTCTCTAATAATGGTTCAATGGTTGTTGTAACGGTCTAACCTAATTTTTTGGAAAAAAAAGTCAAGTTGCAGAAAATCAAAAGCATTCAAATTTGGCCATCAAATGAAATGACCACACTGATAATGTTTAACATCTGCACGTTCCATCTACTCACAGTACAACGTCTAGCAAAAATGTCTGTCGGAAGAATGTAAATATAAATGCTGACATGTCCACACATGTTTAAAGATGATAATCAGTTTTGCGAGGGAAAAAACAATCCTAGTATAAAGTTCCCAGTAAACCAACAACCTGACTGCAATAAAAGGGCTTATTTTTATTCTTAAGGAACCAAAGATAGCACTCCCTGTTTACACTTTGTTGTAAGGCTTGACCAAGTTTCTAGTCTGCTGTGACTACTAATGACCAGAGTGTATAGTGTGGCATTATCATGGAAATGGAGGAAACTTTCCTCTGGCAATGGAGGCCGCAGTTTAATGTTGTTTCGGCACAGCAGTGGCCGTTCTGTTTACTTCCTGGTCACAAAATGCTATTATTATTCTTATTTTAATTTCTGAATAGCAAAAGAGAGTGAAATTTGCTCCTCAAACAATACACACCTGAGATGCAATAGTTTATATTTGATCTATTTCTGATTCATCTCCAGTTAGCAGCACACTAAGTTAACATCAAGTTAACATCAGCACATCAAGTTAGCTTGATCACACTGTCTGCAAATGTATTTAGCTCACAACTTTTTTTTTACTTTCCGCTTGAGCTGCAATGTATTCAGCGTTTCACACAGCATGTCACAGCGTTACCTTTAGTGTTGAGGAAAATCTGAAAGAAAACAAGCAGTGCCACTATGTGTACACAGGTTTGACATGCTGACAAAATATAAACATAATCTAAACACCTTGTTTGATATATGTGACCCTGGATTACAAAACCAGTCATAAGGATCAGTTTTTTAAAATTTTTTAATGCTGAATCTGAATGCTGAATAAATAAGCTTTCCATTGGTGTATGGTTTGTTAGGATAGGACAATATTTGGCTGAGATACAACTATTTGAAAATCTGGAATCTGAGGGTGCAAAAAATCAAAATATTGAGAAAATCACCTTTAAAGTTGTGCAAATGAAGTTCTTAGCAATGCATATTACTAATCAAAAATTAAGTTTTGATATATTTACAGTAGGAATTTTACAAAATATCTTCATGGAACATGATCTTTACTTAATATCCTAATGATTTTTGGCATAAAAGAAAAATCATCATCATTTTGACCCATACAGTGTATTTTTGCCTATTGCTACAAATATACCCCAGTGACTTAAGAGTGGTTTTGTGGTCCAGGGTCACATATTTGACAAGGAGATACAGTAGGACACACCCTGTTCCTCAAAGTTAGATTTTTCAATTAGAAGCATGAAATATTATATCTCCGCTGTGACTTATTCATTCATTTATTCACTGTAATAAAGAACGAAATGACCACACAAACCTAATACAGTATGTGTGGGTGAATGTAGCTCCTTTAACCTACTTTGTAATTGCTGGGCAACGCTGAAAACTATGCCAACATGGTTAGTGGACAGGACAGTATGTGGCGGAAAATTTAAGAGCCTGACTAAAGGAAACTTCAGGCCTCAGAAGCGCTGTACTTTCTGTTAGCAGCTCAGATAAAAGGTAGAAGACAAAATGAGGGCTTTGTGGCTAAGCTACTAGAGATAAAAGTAGAAACAAAGCGGTCATATTGTCTGAGTGGAAAAATCTGTTGCGTACAAGACATGGTTGGTCAGTTTAGCACCCAAGCTAGAGAGTTTATGCATATGCATCTCAACACACTAAGCCACATTATCCACAGTCGAACAGAAAGAGCCTTATTACTGATTTATTACCGACTAAACTGTTAATACACTAAAAACAATGCTAGTAAATTTCAGAGAATAACTACAGAGAAAGAGCAAGTAAAATGTTGAATTAAACAACATTTTTAAACAAAAAGAAAACAAGGAATATATTTTAAAAAACAAACATCGTAGTCGTTATTATATTACAATTAAAAGTTAAGCATTGCTTTCTTTAAAAAATTTTAAATACAATGCATATTGCATCTGCCCTACTGTGTGTTTTATAGTTAATACAATACATATTTTCTCTACATTTAGACTTGTATAAAAATTAAATCTGAAATTTGATTTAATCTTTATGTTAAGTCATACTACAGATTTACTGACAAAAAGAATATAACAGATGAGAGGTGCCGATCTGTGCCGTGCTGTGTAGAGGATGCTGACGCTACTATGGCAACCTCTTTGATCAATTAGTAATGGAAAATTCTGTCAGCCCGACCACAGACACTCAGGACAGGATGCATCAAAGTACTACTTCCTGTTTCTAGAAGTTACAGTGCATTGTGCTTATACCAGCCTTTTGTTTCTTTTTGGGTGTATGTTTGTGCAACTTGTTAACACAATCATATCACACATAAACAAATATCGTATGTGCAGAAATTAGAAAACAAACAAAACCACAGCTCTTCTGTGCACTTAGTATTTCTTCCCTCTTTATATGTAGACATATGGCCTTAACCAGGATTGAAAAGGGATGCACATTGTTAAATTATATCATATTGCAATCATTTTGCATTAAAAATTGTTAATACTTTCCTGTAGTGGGTGGGGAATTTTATCTGCTGTTTATTATTTACGCAACAGTAGTTTTCATTAACAGCCAGTGCTATCTAGATGATAACTTTGTCTAATGATCTTATTAATGTTTTTAGCATGCCTTTGTGAAAACTTAACTACAGTAGGCTATTGAATGAAACAGCATAGATTTCTTCTTGGCTGTTTGCATATTTCATTTCATTCTTGTTCTACAGATCTGTGTACTTGTGTTAAATACTACTGTTTTTGATCGCATAACGTTTTTGACAGAAAATATCATTTTGTTTTTTTGCCTTTGTCTTACCGAATGTGGTATCCTGTCAGCAACAACCTGTTCGAGGGCTATTTTGATTAACCTACTGTCAGTTTAGCGGTGTTGCCAGATATTGCTATGAAAACAAATAAAAAACGAAAATAAACAAAAGATAAACCGAAATTAGGTCACATCTTTTGTAAATAAGATAAGATGAAATTTTCGTTTGTCCTAAACCGAAACTTCCCACTTTATTAACTGCTGAAAGTGTCTAATTAGGTGAAAACGACCAGTCCAAGACGCTTATAATACGTTGATCTGGCAACACAACGGCTGATCTGGCTGCGTCGGCGCTCTCACTCAACTCGCTCAACTCATTTTCATACCACAGATGCTAAACATTCTTGCAAATGAGGAGGTTTAAACAGCAAAGTAGTCATTAAAAGAACAACTTTTATTTTTTAACATGAAAAATTTACCGAGGTCTTACCTCAGAGCTGGCTGCGGCCATGTGTAGACATGTCTCTACTATGTAATTGGCTGTTGTGCAACACACAGAAAATACTTATTTCAAATAAATCAATATTACATTTGCTTTCTTTTTCAGGAGAAATCTTACTAAGTTGTCACTCCTCTTCAGCCACATGTTGAATGAACTACGAGCGTTGTTTCCTGGGGGACGATTTGAGGGTGATACTTATAGAATTACAAAGACAGAGGCCAAAGACTTCTGGAGGAAAGCTTTTGGGCACAAGTATGACAAAAAATGATTTACTTTAATGTGTACTGAAGATTAAACCCTACGCATCCATTTTCGGACTGAAATCATCTCTCTCTCTCTCTCTCTCTCTCTCAGATGTATAGTGCAGTGGAACATTTTTAAACAGCAGATGAGGAGGGTTCATTACTTTGAAGAGGGAATGGAGGCCATGGCTTTGAAGTCTACAGTCGATCTCACTTGCAACGATCACATATCCATCTTTGAGTTTGATATTTTCACCAGGCTTTTTCAGGTAGCCTTAGCTTGAGGAGAACTTTTGTTTGATATTTCCTACAATAGGCTATGTTTTGTTTTCTCACATAACAAATGATTTTTTAAAGGCATATTACATAAATGCAGACTTTTTGTGAGATTTATTAGATAAATTTGATGAACCTAATCATGTAACATAAGTCTAGTATAAAAAGTAGATATTTTTAACATTTATATATTAAAAATGTATTTAGAATACATTCAGGCCTTATTTTGTACTCTATTCATGGATAGTGCCAGCATCTACATTACCTCTTGGTCCTCTCATTCCTGTACTTCCTTTTTTTTTAACTTTTTTTTTTTGAGTTTTTTTTTTACACTTTGTTCTTTTGTTATTTACTTTGTCATGCTGTAATCACATCTAAATATGACACTTTAAAGTCAGTGTAAAGCCAATTCAGATAATTTTTCTAAACACATTAGAAAGGTTAGAAATGTATTGCTTGTTACAAAGACAGTAAACTATGTTGGACTGAATTGTGGAGTTAAGCAGTTTTTCACTATTTTTGTGTTCAGGATTTTTTTGGGCTGGCCCATAATCATATCTCGATGATGCACTGGCCCTTTCGCTAACACTATAATAACTAGAGCACATCAGCATCAGCGGTTTGCCCGCCTAGTCACCAGTTACTACTGAGTTACTATGAGTCATTACTGTTAGTTACTGCAGCCTACAGTTTGCTAGCTAACTATGCCTTTGTCATGTAAATGCATATTACCTGTAGTGGTATTTGACAGTTGAGAGAGGCGACCAGGGTTGCTAGGTTTTCACAACAAAACCCGCCCAACTGCTACTCAAAACTAGCCCAATCGCTTTTCGAGGGGGTTCCCCATTAACAATCGCATTCTGAGGGATAAAATACAAAAATTAAAAATTTTTGTCCGGTTCGCCTGGTAAATTCGCATTTCAGTGGCTAAATATGACGTTATTGGGGTTGCTTCAACCTGCGAATATCAAAAGCAACCTGCTGCAACACTGTTAAAGTAGCCCAATTCCGTGGGAGAACCGTGGACTTGGCAACCCTGGAGGCGACAGCTTTCCCGCGAGTGGGTGTGGTTTGAGAGCAGAGAATACTGCTTATTTTTTGAAGATTTTGTTAACTTTTTTTATTTTACCATTAAAATTTATCTCTGTGGTTAATAACACATTTTTTGTGGTTTGACAAACTCAGAACACATATTGCTTTACACAGACTTTAATCTTCTGTTCTCCCTTTAGCCCTGGTCAACACTGTTAAGAAACTGGAATCATTTAGCAGTAACTCACCCAGGATACATGGCGTTTCTCACCTATGACCAGGTCAGAGTACGACTAGAGCACTACAGACATCGCCCTGGCAGGTAAGACACACAGCAGACAATAGCAGGCTTAAAATATAACTAAATACGTTAGTAAATAAACCAAAGTATTACAGAGTATTACAGTGGTTAGGTCTGAACTCTTACTTGCTTGCTCCACAGCTACATCTTTCGTCTCAGTTGCACACAAATGGGTCAGTGGGCGATTGGTCATGTGACCACTGATGGCAGCATTGTGCAAACCATTCCCCAAAATACACCTCTTTACCAAGCACTCATACAAGGTTTCAGGGAGGGCTGGTGAGTTCACAACTGAATAGAAAAAAGCACACTGAAATGGAATCTGACATCATAATGTTAACATAATGTGGAACGCTTATATCTGCAGCTATTTATATCCCGATGGGCGTGATGTGAACCCTGACCTCACCAGCTTGTGCAGTCCGACTCACAAGGGCCGAGTCAAAGTCACAGAGGTAATTTGAAAGTTAAAGTTAAAATAAAAGTAGGCCTACATTACTATATAAATATGTACACTATACATATATATACATACCATAATATCTAAAAGATAATATGAAAACAAAATTACAGACATGACAAAAACACATCAAATTACTAAAATTTAAAGTAAAATTAAAATTAAAAATATAAAAATAAAAACTGATTCAAAATATTAATAAAAACTATAATAGCATGACAGTGATACTAAAATATCACTACAATGCCTAAATACTTTTTTGGAACACAACATTACAAGAAAAATGTAAATGATAATAATATTTACTATAAATTTTGTATGTGTTCCTCTTTTTTTTTGTTTTGCATAGTTGAAGTATGCATGATTCTGGAATGCAAATGAATTTTTTCTCTAATGCAAGATTCTTTTTTACTCTTTTATTGTTGAATTTCTGTCTTCAGGAGCAGTATGAATTATACTGTGAGATTGGAAGCACTTTTCAGCTCTGCAAGATCTGCACAGAACGAGACAAGGACACTCGCATTCAGCCCTGCGGGCATCTGCTGTGTCAGCCCTGCTTGACTGGCTGGCAGGTATATCAATTTCTTATTGTGCTCAGACCTGTACCTCCATCTCCCATTCACACTTGCATTCACACTTACGAGCAATTATGGTCAAGTTACACCCAAAAACCCACATTCAGAGCAGCTATATGTGATTACATGATTGTGTTTTCCGTTGTTGGTGCATATATATAAACATCATAAATAGAACTCATTAGAGTATAATTATTTTAATAACAATAAACCAATAACTTAAACTGATAATTAAATCCTTGCATAAAGCAGTGTCATTCAGAAAGCAGTTTTGCGTGAAATATAATGTTTGCCACAGTGTCATGCAACATGACCTGACATTTTGGCTAAAGCTTCCTGCCTGTGTTTGATGAAGCATATGTGTATAGTGTGAGTGATTTTCCACTTCTCTCAAGTTACACTTCATTGCATGCTAAGATAACATTTACTCTAGAGAATGAGGGGACGTGATGCATTTCTGTAGCTCTACATCTTACAATGTAACACATTCAAAGGACTCGTGCAGTTCTCGTAAGATGACAAGTGATAAGTAAAACTTTCTTGTGGTGTGATGCTCAGGGGAAGGATGCCCTTGGGAGCTAAGAAATCGAGTCCATGGGTCGCCTGTGCATTAAATAAGTATGTGAATTTCTGTGATGAAACTTGTGTCACTCCCTTTGATATGCAGAAGTCAGACGGGCACACGTGCCCCTACTGCCGCTGCGACATCAGAGGCACAGAGTCCATCCTCGTTGAGCCCTACCTGCCAGCGAGAGACAGAGGGGCAGGGGGGAACGAGGAAGAGGAGGAAGATGAAGATGAGGAGGATGATCATGAGGATGTGGAGCTGGTGATGAAAAAACTGGCTTGTATGAAAAAGGTGAGAATATAATTGTGGAATCTGGAAACCTTTGCTTGCCAATCTGAAACCCACATTTTCTTACTTTTATGACGGCTATATAATTTTAATATTGCTAGAATTTTCAAATTGGTGAATCCCTGAATAAACACTCATTGAGCGTTTTTTTTATGCTATTTTGTCTAATTTATTTAGACAAAACAATGTAAAGTTTTAATATTGTCCATTTAGCTGTTAGTAGCCATGATATGAAAATGAATATTGGCATATTCATAACTGTTACACTCTAAAAAAATACTGAGTTAAATACAACCCAGCGATGGGTGAAATACAGACAAAATCAGCGATTCAGTTGTTTTGACCCAGCGGTTGGGTTAAAAGTTTAACCCAGCCTTCTGGGTAGTTTTATTTAACTCAACTATTGTTTAAAACCCAATATATATGTATACTATACATATATACATACCATAATATCTAAACAATGATATAAAAACAAAATTACAGACATGACAAAAACACATAAAATTACTAAAATTTAAAGTAAAATTAAAATGAAAAATATAAAAATAAAAACTGATTCAAAATATTAATAAAAACTATAATAGCAAGTTGGGTTATTTGGCAACCCAGCACTGGGTAAATATTGGACAGAACACATGTTGGGTTATTTTGACCACACTTAAATGTTTTTTTTTTTTTTTTAACCCAACCAGCAACATGCTGGGTTGTTTTATTTCAGTCAACTATTGTTAAGAAATTATATTGCTGGCTTAAAATGGGCTGGAAATTAAAAATCACACTCCGAATGATAGAGGCAACAGCAATAATCAAAAGATGAACATTTATTAATAAGAAAGAACACCCATGGACAACAATATAAGACAAATAGAATTTATTTGGCTGAATACAGCATAGTTAACAATATTACATACATTTAAATGCTTTTAACAAGCATTTTAGTAAAAAAAAAAAAAAAAAATTGAACATTTAAAAGTAGCATTTTAATTTAAGTGTATTCAACCATTCTCTGTAATCACTTTTCACTCTAATAGTGCTAATTCTCGTGCCAGTGTGTCACCAAAATTTGAGCTGGTGATGGGCCTCTGTTTGCCGGGGGAACTATGAACCTCAGACCGCCGGCTCACGTTTCACTTATAACTGAAAGATGCCATGACTGACTCCATAACCTGCACATAAACAAACATTACTGAGATTAGAGAACATATTTTGACATCAAATTAAATTAAATCGAGTATTATAACAAATAAAATCAGTTTACTGTATGTTATGCAAGGCAAAAGGCGTTTCCATCATGTGAAGCGACCACTGCTGACGAAACTGACTGACATCTCATCCTTGTATGTTGTGTTCCGTAAAATAATACAATTTACAGCACAGTAAAGATGTTATAAATGAAATAAAATGTATACAAACCTTTATTTCACTGAAGAAGTGCACGGTGTCACTAAGAACTGCTACAGGGCACAAAAAGCCTGTGCTCTGACAGTAATTCAGCAGTTGTGTTGTTTATTCAGAGACAGGCTCAACCCAGTGGTTGGGTAGAAAAAAAAAACAGTGTTAAAAGTTACCCAGCAGCTTAATTAAAGAAAAACTACCCAGCACCTGAATAAAAATATTAAAAACAACCCAATAAAATGACCCAACAGGTTGAACTCAGCATTTGGATTAAAAAAATAACCCAGCATTTTTTAGATTGCAGAAAAACTACCCAGCATCTGGGTAAAAATATTAAAAACAACCCAATAAAATGACCCAACAGGTTGAACTCAGCATTTGGGTTAAAAAAAAATAACCCAGCATTTTTTAGAGTGCAGAAAAACTACCCAGCATCTGGGTAAAAATATTAAAAACAACCCAATAAAATGACCCAACAGGTTGAACCCAGCATTTTTTAGTGTGCAGAAAAACCACCCAGCATCTGGGTAAAAATATTAAACACAACCCAATAAAATGACCCAACAGGTTGAATCCAGCATTTGGGCTAAAAAAATAACCCAGCATTTTTTTAGAGTGCAGAAAAACTACCCAGCATCTGGGTAAAAATATTAAACACAACCCAATAAAATGACCCAACAGGTTGAATCCAGCATTTGGGTTAAAAAAATAACCCAGCATTTTTTAGAGTGTAGAATTTAAAAATTTGTGCATCCCTAAAACAAAAACAAAAATATACCATTTTGTCAAGTCAAGTCACTTTTGTTCCTAAAGCTCTTTATGCAATATGGCTGTGTTAAAGCAGATTCACAATGATAAACAGTAAAATAGCAGAATCCATTATGGAAACTCAGCTATTGAAACTATTTAGAAACTGCTAAAGCAGCTCTAATATTTCATTATTAATCTTAAGCCAGTTTTGTGCTGGTTCAGTTTAGATCGTGTGCAATACCTGTCTGCTGGTTTTTACTTTTTTGGTATTTTCTAGCTTATTTTATATTCTCAAGAATCTGTACTGTTACACCAATTATCATATCACAAGTTGCTTTGCAATGAAAAATGTCTGCTTATGTAATAAATGTGAATGTATTGTAAGTTTATCTATTTTTCTGAGTTTGGGCAATTCTTCAGTTTGCTCTGACTTTAATCTCATTCCTCTCTCACTATTTCAGATATCACAGGAGGAGTATCAAGTTCCCCGTTCCAGTCTGTCACCTCCTCCCCTTCCTCCCAAAAGACATCCACTCTCTCCATGTCCATCTCCCAAACCACCCTCCAGATCATTTAGCATAGGCACACAGGTCAGCAAGTCTATCTTGGTGTGTTGGTCTGTCTGTCTGTGTTGATTTTAGATCACCTTGTCTTTGGCAACCTAATGAATAATGCTACTTTTGTTAAGTGTATGGTCCTCAGTGGTTAGTAAGTGAATTCAGTGTAACTGCAATCATGAGAATCAGTTATCATGTACTCTCCTCAGAAAGTCAAACACGGTTCCTGGTCAGAAAACATGTTAAGACAAACTTCCTCAGATAGGTAAGAAATATTCTGAGTAAGCATGACTTTAAAACATAGTACACATGGGTAAGATTCTCATGCATGAAAATGAATACATTTGCATTAGATTCTCTGCTAGTGCACCTGTGTGAGCTTGACGGTAACTGATGTCATGCTTCCACTAAAAATAACCTTTAAATTAAGTGGTTAAGTCATTGCATAAATATTACAGAAAAAATAGCTGCCATGCTAGGTGCTTTCAGATGCCAACTGGTTTGATATTTTTCACCTAATGCAATTACAGTTCTCGGGGTTACTGTAGTTATAGTCAAAAGTTTGATGCATTAATAAGTTAATAAATCAAAATAATAAGTTTAAAGAATAATCTCTGTTTCTGTTATCCTTTTACTGCTTCTTAACTGGATTCAGAAGTGAGGAACTTTTGGAAGATTTCCGTCCCTCCTCATTGCCCTATTTCAAAAACAGTGAGTATCATAACTAACCTTTATTCACCTCTTGTATGCTTATCCTAACTATGATATTTTTCTCATTAATCATCTTTACTTGTGACACATTCTCTTGAACACTTGACACAACCAGACATTGTACTACATCTGGTGGTAGGACTTGAAATAACATAGAGCATAAGCCTTATCTGATGAAATGTAATTTCCTGTTTATGTAGGTGGGGTGTCCTGGGAAGGGCCTACAGAAACTGTAAAAAGGAAGAGGAAAGAGAAGAGAAGAGATAAGGAAGAAGAGCCTAACAGAGGTGTGGCAGATTCACTTCCCGCAGGAAATGACATTCAGGGGGAGATAGAAGAAAACACTTCATCCTGACAGTGAAATTCACCCCATATGTCTAAGTGTAAAGTATATTGGCAAGCAATTTTCAACCAAAATTCAATTCAAAGGACTCAACAATCACCAGATTCAGAATATACATGTATTTAAGATTATTAGTTCAATTGATCATTGTGTTGACAGCAGAAAACACACATATTACTGCTCACACCTTTTTAACACATTTTAAATTCTACCTCATGCCTACTAAATTTGTAGAGTACAAGCACTGTGTTTTGACAGACCACGATGAATAAAAAACTTTAAATAAAACAAACCGTAGACTTTTTTTCTTTTATAACTAAAGATATAGGTTCTTTAACCTTATCTAAATAAGATGGAAGTAGGTAGTTTCAATTCAAACCAAATAAAGTTTCACATTACATAACAGTGACAGTTTGCATATTTACAGTTTCATATTTAGTAGAAGAATGGATGTCATCGGATACCCATTTTCCACAAGTTGTCTGCGGTAAAACGGTAATGTCAATTAATAGTCATGAGAGAAACTTGTGCAGAACTACGTCATTCTGCCAGGAATCTCAGAACAGCCTGATCTGAAAAAGTGATTATTATTATTATTGGGGATTTAAAAGAAAAAGAAATATGCATGTACAATATACAAAGTGAATTTTGCATCCGGTGACCCCTTTAACAAACAATTGGAAATATTTATTCTTTGTACTGCTTAGAAAATCTATGAAAACCCTTGAGTTTGCACCAGATCTGTTCAATAAAACTGTGTTGTTGGTTTTTTTTCTTCTTTTTTTTATAACAACCATTTGCGCTGTTCTCTTCGGACTTTCTCATTAATGATCTTTGGATCTCTGCTGCCCTTTGCTGGATTGAGACAGAACTCCATTTGTGTTAAAATATTGGAGTGCTTCTGTTTGTTTAGAAGTGGTTAGGACACACCTGAATGCACTTTTCTAGTTTGCTTAATTCTTTTATGATGAGTTTCACATGATTCATCACAGTTATTGCGTGCCACGGTTCACTTAAACCTGACTTTCAAGCAATACAACATTTGATCTGTTTGCTGACCACATTATGCCAATAATCTGCAGCAATATTACTACATATTACTTTGTAAAATAATGACACACACACACACAAAACAAAGACATTTTTTATACATTAAATAGACAAACTGAAAATAGGCTATATTTAGAATCACTTAACATGACCTGGATGCAGTAATATAAGTTAAGTTAAAACAAACAAACAAATAAAAACTACTAAGTCATTTAGTTAAACAATATAATTTAAACAGACTACGTGTTTTAAGATTAGCTTTTAGTGGGCGGTTGCATGAAAGTCTTAGACTAGTTTTACTCTTCATCTCATTTGTTCCCCTTTAAGACTGGTCTTAGGTCATAACTATTTAAAGTCGATTACATAAAAACGAAGACTAACTAAAAATAAGAGTCACTACCCCTTGGTTAACAGCTAGACTCTAAAGACATCTTTTCAGTAGCCTTTCTGTCTCCCGAGCACTATTTTGAGCTCAGGTAAGATGAATATGGTCGTATAGCGCCCTCAGGCGACCATTATGATTACATAGAATATGCTACTGGTGATTAACGAATATTTTTTATTTATCCACCAAATGATCTCTTCCATACATTGTTCGTAAATTATTAAGTTAACTGAGATAATGCCTAAATAATATATTTCAATAACGATAAATAAAACAGGATTTTACCGTATCCATATATTTTCATTTAATTTAAAAATTGATATATATCATATTGTCTCTTTATCTCTTTATCTACGTTTTAATAAATTAATTAGAACTAGCATGAAATTAAAGTTAAAGCTCCGCATTGGACTTTAGGAAGTGCTTCAGTGAGTGTGTACAGCTGATAAAATCAGAGTGCATTGTGGGTATAAAAGACTCAACGAACGTAGGAAGTTGTTAACTCATGAATTCTGACGCCACTACAAAATGGCCGACACCCTGTAGTGCACTGTATAGGGGACATGTATGGGTTTCGGACACAGCTATGTCTGGCCCCTGAACGTCATTACCTCCTCCTTCGTCCCTCCTGCAGAGTCTTCATATGAAATCAGATGCTCGTTTGGTATTTTGTTGTGTTCGTGAGGTTGACAGTTTTTAAACGCAAATTCTAAAGAAAGCCTGAGAATTATGACCGTGTGTTAGTTTTGCTATGTAATGCGTTTTGTGTGCATAGTATAGCCCATTTTCGATTTCCTTGGATTTCGTGGAAACCGAAACCAACATAAACAACAGCGCAATGGCTAATGGGTGAGTGGATTTATTTGGCAAGACTATCTGGAATTTACTTCTATAAAACTGTATGAGGTGTTAAAATGTAATGTTTGTATGTAACGTTATCCACTTCAAGCTCTGCATGAATGGTTAATGATTGAATTTTCCGATATGGTAGACAGGATAGCCTATCATCTGTTCTAAAACATGGCAACACTAAATATTTATAATTACATAAGCAGTTATTTTCCTACATGTTACGTATACGACCGTAGCTGACAAGTGCACCGTGTCACTGTCAATATTCAGTAGCTCACTTTTCAAGAGTTAAGCTTGGGCAGTTTACAAAAATGAATGCGCTTTTCGACGATGTACACAGTCGACGTCTGCATAGCTAATTATAAAATATTTGAGGTATAATAAAAAAAAAATACTTAAGGCACAATTTCGGGTTTCTGAAATTGATTCCTCACAAATCATGACATCGTATTATTTGAGGGAACTTAAAAGAGCTTCGAGAGATTCTCAAGAGGAAGTTATCTATAGACCATTTCAGATGTAAACACTTCCTGTTTCTTTTTTTTTTTTTTAACTTTACACAAACATCACAAAAAAATACAACCAACGTAACATTTGACTGGATGAAAATGTTACATTAGCACCTTTAAGATGTATTTGTATATGTGAAATAAAAAAATAAATAAAAAACAAAAAAAACAGGAAGTGCTTCTGGACCAGTGTTGTTTACGTCTAGTGAAATGGTCTATGTACAGTGTAGTTCATTGGACCTCCAGCTACACAAGATCCCAAACACTCCAAATGTGGGATAATTAATGTTCTAATGTTAATGAATAATGTTCTTTAAAAAGAGTTACACCATGAAGTGTTAACCGAATATGTTTTCTATAGATTCAACATGCCCCCCCAAAATTCAAGAGGACCATTTAAACAAAATCAAGGATGTGTTTGCCTCTGAAAATCCCGGGAAAATTCCCCATCAGCTTATGTCTCTTTTGGAAGTGTTTGACCGTTTTAAGATAGATATCGCTGTGACTGGAGAGTCTGGTGCGGGAAAGTCTTCTCTCATCAATGCGCTCCTCGGATTAAATCCTGATGACACAGGGGCTGCTCAAACTGGAGTTGTGGAAACCACAAAGGAAGCAACCAAGTATCAGCATCCAAATCTTCCACACATCAGACTGTGGGATCTTCCAGGGATGGGCACCCCTTCCTTTACATCCAAGAGTTATGTAAAGACAGTGAACTTTGACCTATATGACATGTTCATGCTTGTGATATCAGAGAGAGTCAGAGAAAACAACGTGTTGTTGATTGATGAAATTGAGCAACGAAAGAAGCCATTTTATTTAATTAGAACAAAAATTGATAATGATGTGCGTAGAAAGAAAAGCAAATACGCTAAAATGCGTGCATTGGATCAAATGAGACAAGACTGTGAGAAGAATCTGAAGGAGAAGAACCTGGACCGCCATGTGTTCCTAGTTTCAGCCCATGACACTGAAGATTATGAGTTTCAGAAGCTCATGCACACTTTTACGGATGACGTTTTCCAACTTAGAGCAGAAGTATTTTCAGATTTTCTGGACAAGATGTTGCATGGAGGATGGTTAAGAGCAAGGTGAGTATATTATTAAATAGTTGTACATGGTACTGTAACTATGGCCACGTTCACACAGCAGCAGACTACGGTTGTCAATATCGTATATTTGAGTCCTTAATACGGTTACGTTGACGGGTGTTTACGGGTGTGACAACCATATTCTATAAACAAACTCACACCTGTATATTTTCAGGACTCACAACCGCATACTTGGAACACAACTGCATGTCATTCAGTGCGAGAGAACAGCTGGACGTCGCCATCTTTGCTTTGTCTCTGTTGCTATTGTTATTTGTAAGAAGTACGGGCTTGACTCCTGTTGCACGTTCATACACAGATTACTCCAAAAAGCGGTTGTAAACTGCTGTGCGAACGGGACACTCATACCTTATGCAGTTGTCAATCCCAAAAACTGACAGTATGCACGTGGCCTATGTTGGTTTCATACAGCGTTTAAAAAGTTTTATATCATTTTTAGGAAAACATTTAATGATGTAAAGGTTGCAGTGTAGAAAGATAAATTTATTTGAAATTTTCTTTACTTATTGACCTTGACACACAGTCAAAAGGGACTGCTGGGGTCCTCTTTGTGATTTAATTTCCTGATTTTATTTAGCATACATTTAGACATTTTGTTACCTTGAGATAACAATTGTTACCATATATATATATATATAAATAAATATATAGTGTATACCCCAAATTAAATTTCATATGATCAATTTCATTTGATTTTTATTCAGAAAATTGTTTTCATAGATGAGCTCTACTGAAGTCATTGCATGTTTGACTGACATAATTAATGTATTTCTAAATATATTAGTAAAGAGGGCAAACAATGAATGTCATATCATTCATCCTAACATTAATGTAATTTTTCTTTCTTTTTTTTTTAACTTTAGGTATGCTACAAACCATATCCAGCAGACTGGGAAACTTGAAACAGAGGACATCACAGAATTGCAGAATATGTGTAAACGCACCGGATTTGGAGCTGCAAAAGTCAGAGATGTTCTGGAGGCTCTGAGTCACTTTCAGCTAGATGTTGCAGTTTTGGGTGAGATGGGCTCTGGAGCGTCCACTTTGGTAAAAGCCTTAATTGGGCTGGAGAATGAAGAGTGTGGTGCAGCTGATGTGTCCATCAGCAACCCAGCAATGAGTCTGGGATACCCAGATGTCCGGTTCTGGGACATATCCGGCATAGAGGCAGTCATGGATTACTCGATGTATGAGATGAAACAAGGCCTGAATAGTTATGACTTCTACATCATCATTGTATCAGACAGGCAGAAAGCACGGCATTTGAAACTAGCCAAAGCAGTTGAAGAATTAAGAAAGCATTACCTCTTTGTCTATACCAAAGTAGACTGTCATCTACAGTCTCAAAGTGACTTGTGCTCTGATGAGACTGAGATACTTGATGAGCTTCGGGTACAATTTATGAAGGAGCTTAAGATGGCAAATCTGTCTGAACAGCAGATTTTTCTCATCAATAGCCTAGACAGATGTGCATTTGACTTTGTAAGTTTGGAAAGTGCACTCTCCAGTGACCTCAACACTGTCAGGGCAAGTGCTTTTGCATATTATATAGCAAGAACAGTAAGGGAACAGTAACACAAATAACGTAGAAACATGGGATGAACCATATTAAAATTTAGTTTTACTTTACTACACATATCAAACTTTCAAATGTTTCTGCTTACAGTGTTTTCTGTTTCTAACTTAGTTTGTCAAATGGTGTGCAATATGAGCTAATGGAATCAACAAAAACTGTAATTGTGCTATAAAGCACTGTGCATTTTTCCATCTGTCTCTGTCTATAATCATGAAAAGAAAATGCTAACTGATCTTAAAACGGGATAAATGCAGAAGAGTTTTGTCTACTTTAACATTAACATTACTTTATCATCTTATCTGTTTTTTTGGAAAGTTCTTTGGACATGCCTTTATAATGTGCAATCATTGCATGTAAATTTGTACAGTAAGTAAATTTATCAGTGACTTCTGTTTGATCATTAAAATGATTATAGTGTGTGTTTAGGCAAAATATTATAACAAATTTTAAATTATTGTAAATAATAAATTATCTAACTTGTGTATTAAAAAAAAAAGAAAGCTTGCTTAAGTTTGTGCATGGATATTTGTAGATTAGCGTAACATGTTTTTGTTCATGTTGATGTTACATATATATTTTTTAATCTACAAGCCACTATATGGCCTGAAATCTGATTGGCCTTTGCCATAAAATGTTGTTGTTTTTCAGAAGTGACGCACATGATATGTACATTAGATTATATCTTCAAGAGCAGAAAAAAAATGTAGGCATGTCTGACTACAAATATTTGTAATTTCTGAAAGCTGAATTTGTCTTCACATGTGAGAGGTGCTCTGAATGACCTCTTAGACATCCTATGTTCACTTTATTTTGATAATTGCAGAACTTAAACATTATGTTTCACACACATAAAAAAACACCCATTGCACACCTAAACTTGGTGCCATAAAAACAGTGGACTGACAGGGGACTTCTAAGAGAAATTTACAACTCACATCCTACATACATATATGCTACATACAGCTCCGGATCAGGGTTAAGTTCATGGGGATTTTGTCTATAAAATATAAATATATAATACATATGAAGAGTTCAGATGCAAAAGCCTCTAAGTACGTCTGATGTTTTTCTTTAAAATGGGCATTTCTTTCTGGCTACTATGGATAGGTTTCTATGTAAGTACTGGTACTTCTGAATGGGTTGAGGCTGGGATTCAGTGCATTTTTAAATGAAAGTACTTGATGAACATATACTATGTGTGGAGAGCATTCACTCTAATTTTTGACCAAGATGGAATTAGAACTCTTCATTTTTTCATTTAAGCACTGCAGTGCTTGTTTTCTCTTATCAGTCTTTGTCATGAAATGCAAGGCATATTTGCCGGTGCTTAAAACAAGTAGGCCTACTTTACGGAATTCCTTAAGTTTATTGCTGTAACTGTGGAAGCCAACAATAGCAGAGCTTAACCCTGTGCACATGTTTATGGTTAGTTATATTCAAAATCTTTAAGTTAATTAGTTCAGTCTACAACCAAACAGTGTTACCGCTGTTTACTGTGCTTGGCTGAAGGTGGCACAGTCAGAACCTGCTCCTATTTCCACTGGCATGCGATATCAAACAATAGGCCTATCAGCAATATCAAATATCAAACATGTTTATTATTCAAAACATGTTTGGTATTCACGATTAATGTTTGGGGATGCTCCGTCTCAATTGGAAGCAGTTAAATAATCGAAGTGACACCAACACGATCTTGATAGCACACGTACATTATGAAGACGTCTATTTGACGTCTGGATTTACATCATATTTTTTTAGAGTGTTTGCTCATCTGCAATACATCTTTTGGACATTTCCTATCAGATGTCAAATATTAGATGTCTTTAAGATGTTTGTGATTTAGAATGTATGCAAAACTGACATCTCGTCAGATGTTTGTACACCGCAGATGCTTTCCAGATCAAGATGTACGTGTGCTATCTGGGAATCAAGTTTCTTTGGACAAAAAAAATTTGAGACAAGCCTCAAATCAGGCCATGCCCTCCAATCGTTCAGGACGCAAAATGGGCTTAAAATAGCACTTAAAATCTTCAAGTGTTTGGACAGCCTTAGTTGGTTATTACAGACAGGTGTGTTGAGGCAGGGCTGTAAGACAACTCTGCAGTTAGGTATACGCCTATCTCCAGGAACAGGATGGGGAACGTAGGGCGGATTATCTTACCTTCCACCACTATTGCTGGCAATCTGTGTCAGACTATCTCTGTGTCTTTCCTTAAGACATGAAATGCTGTCGTTTTGCAACTATACACACTTTTGTTAACAAATTTGATTATATCTTAAAAAAAGCAGAAGAAAAAAGCAGAAATTCTGGTGTGGTGTGTCCTTTTAAATGTCTGTTTCAATGCCATTCATGCAAGCAGGACGAGAACCATTTACATGCACACAAACAAATATTTGCAATTTCTGAAAGCTGTGAGACGTACTCCAAATGAACTGTCATGAACTATGCTTACTTTGTTGAACTGAAAATAAGCTTAAGGACTGTACCTGTATAGTACACACACAAACACACACACACATACACATCAAGATTCAAAGACAGCTTCTACCCTAATGTTTCCTGCTTAAATACTGTTGTTAACTAACTGCATGATTTGTATTATTTTAGAACTGTATATTTCAGTCATATGGACATTACTTACATGGTCAACTCTGATAATAGATTACACGATTGTAATATAGAAACAGGCATTTTCTGTAAAGCCTCTTTGAAATAATATGTACTGTGGAAAGCACTATAAAAATAAACATGACTATGACAACCCCTATGAAAATTGGTTTGTTACCATGATTTACTCTTCAGAATAAGCACGTTATAATGGTTTGTCTGTGGTTACAGTGATTACAGTAACATGTTCATAGTTAATGAGCTGAATTAATGCAGCAGCATATCTTACGTGCTTACAAGAGCGAGTCTGAAACAGCAACATCTAATAGCAGTATCAAGTTTATGCTTGTTCTGCAGCAGCATGCTCATCTGCCAAGACCTTATTCATTAACATACTAAAACTATTTCCAACAGTTTTAAATATGAAACATGTCATTTATGAGGCAGTGATTTAATTTAATAATTCATAGATTTTTAATTCCAGATTTCAACAATAAAAATGAACAGAAATGAAGAATCAGAAATAAGCAATGAAAAAACAAGGTGTAATTTTAAGCTAATTAAACAATATGTTCTGTTTAAATACACATTACCATATAGGCGTATACTTTGTTCATTACCAAAACTATTTAGTCCATGACAGAAGTGGAAATTACAATCATGCTTTAAAAGGAAACAAGTCAAAGAACCCCAGCACCAGGATTAAGAACCACTGTTTTAAGAGTTATTACATTTTGTCCAGACCAGCTTCTTTTCTGATTTCTCGAGCAGTGTTTGCCAGATCATTTAATCCTTCTCTCAGGAGGTAATAAGTAGTACCGAAGGATATTCCTGCAGCAGCAGCACTGCCTACACCTGGAAGGAGACTCAGCAAAAACTCAGCTGTAGCAAGGGTAGCAAGTGCAGCAGAGACTTGTATTCTGGTCAGAGCTTTTTCTTTGATGGCAGTAAAAAACTTGGATTTAGCCATATTTTTCAGGTGGGGCTTGTTCACTTTTTCTGAAAGTTTTGTTAGTGATTTGTCATCCAAACCAAATGCATAGTAGCACCTTGTGAAAAAAAGTAGAATCATGCCTGCGTCACATGCTGCTGATACACCAGGCACAGGGATGAATGCTGCACCAGCAGAGGCGAGAGATACAGCCCAGATCATCCCTTTAAACATCTTGATCTTCTTCTCAAGAGATTCAGCAGAGCACACTGGCCAGGCTTGTAGAAGAGCATATCTCTTGTGTTGTGGAAGCTCTTCTTCAAGATTGTTTTGAAGTATTTCAAAATCATATTTCTCCAATTCAAAGGATGATATCAAAAATACTTTGGGGTCTCCCAGTTCTTTCACATTTTTCTGACAGTCCTCTCTTATTGTGGAAAGAACTTTTTTCTCATCAAATCCTGTCTTCCTTTCTTCTGCTCTGATGTCATTGTCAATCTTGGAGCGAACAAAGTAAAAGTTTTTCTTCTGCTTTCTAATTTCTTTAGCCAACATGACATCATTCTCTGTGAACCTCTCTGAGGTAATGATAATAAAGAAATCATAGGTGTGAAGCTTGACCTTGTTCAGGTAATTTTTTGCATTGAATTTTGGGCTTCCTATTCCAGGCAGGTCCCAGAATTTCACATTTGGCATTCCAGGATGCTCATACATGGTGGGCTCCATTGTAGTTTCTGTGACTCCAGTAGGTGCTGCTCCATCATCATCTTCATCTAGACCTCTAATTGCATTTATAAAGGTGGATTTCCCAGATCCTGTCTTTCCAGTCACAGCAATGTTAAGTGAAATAGTAATTAACTGGTCAAATTTTTCTTTGGCTTTTGCTTTGGCCTTTTCCAGGTTGGACTCGCCTGATGCCTTTACTACCTCAGCAACTGCAGGGTCTTGACTTTCCATGTTTAAACTGTAAAACAATTAATGGACAAATAAGGAAAAATAAGTAGAAATAAGTTAGTCTCATTGTACGCTTGTTTTTTATCCTTCGCTGAGTGTAAACAAAGTCTATGTCTATGTAAACAAAGAAACTGTACTAGCTACACTGTCTGTAAAGTTACATCTTGATGTTTAATCACATAAGAGACACTCTTTGGATTTGGAATACCACACAAGCTTTCATCAGAATTTAAATTTTAGCAGACATATTATTTCTCATTCATTACCCATGAGAGTAAAAAAAACTGCAAAATGTTCCTCTAGATGCCAGCAACAAAGAACTTATATTTGGGATGGCACACTTTACAAGCCTTTTGTCTACATTTGACTTAGCATTTTTAGCATTATTTTTAAATATTTTAATAATACAATTATAAAATATATGTGTTGTATGTCATTATAAAACATTAATAATATACTATATTTGAGTTTTTCGAGGTAGAATCAAACCAGTCGTATGGCGTCACAATTGCACTGCATTTTTGAATTTTCTTATGAATAGAAATATGTAAAAATAGGTTTAAAAAACAAAACCCGCCTAAGTAATAAGATAACAGTGAAATCACATGTTAAATAGCAATAGCCTTTTTGTATGCATAATTAAAATGGTGAACATGGTCAGCAAAGTTATACTGGTTTTATACTAGTCTATCTATTCAATTTATGAGTTGCATTTTGAACATACCTTGAACTTGTCGAAGCACTCTGAATCTAGTAACTTGTGTGACGGTCCAAATATAACTCTGCCGTGGATTCTGGTCGACCAATCAAACTGCATTAAGGAGGCGCTTGACACCAAATAAAACAGATAAACGTATAGGCTAAATTTAACAGACTGGCGATACGTAAATGCACGTTATTTAGGTTTTAAAACCTTTTTGAGGTAGCCTAAATTATATTTTTTACCTTGGTAAAATTTGCCGAAAATGTGCAGCGATTTGTTTCGTCTGAAATATGCAGCGACTTTAGTTTTAATTATTAGAAACATAAAATACATGAGCTATTACTTTGTTCAAACATATCTGCAGCTATAAGAACAAAGACAGTGATTTGACGGTAGAGATGGTGAGTTTTAGCCTGCCTGGTCACTTAACCGGATTATTCTCAGAGATTTTCTGTATTTCAATATTTTTTTTTCTTAGTAAATAAGCGCAAGTGTAATAATTAGAAGAACACGAGGTACAATTTAGTGAGTTTGTTTATTTGAATCCATAATTTGAATCACTTTATTGGATGTACACATAGTTCCAGGGTGAAAGGAACATTTAACAACCAATACCAAATTATTTATTGTGTAGGCTATATATCAACGTACATGTCATTATCAAAGATGACAAACTTTTTCTTGACTATTCAGCCAGGAAAAACAAAAGAGTCATGTAATGTAATGCATCACTGTAACAGTTTATTTATAAAAACATGAAATAATTAATTAGTTTTGGTTTTTAATCATTTGAATTTGTCCTAAAAAAACCAATAACATTATTTATTATTTATTTTTTATAATTTGCTTTTATATTGTTAAGCATTAGTGCAATTATGCAAAAAAGAAAAGAGTAATACAAGTAATAAAAGTAATGAATAATACAAATAATTTACTAGTCTGAGCAGACTATAATAATAAATTATATTAATTATAGTGTAATCAAAGTGCATATTTGATACAGAATAAATTATAATCTAGAAGAAATTTCTTAATTTTTAAAAATAATAATAATATATGGCAAAACAATATATTTTTGTGGCCAAAATATATTTGAATATATGCTAAATATATGTTTCAAACAGTGAAGCTCAATGAAATATATTTTTTAAATAGTAAATATATTTCGCATCAACCATTGTATACTAAAATGTATTTCTAAATGTATTTCTGTGGCAAGAAAATGCATTTTTTGGACTGAAATTTACAGAGGTCAAAATATATTTTTTAAATACTTTATTTTTTTTTAAATATATTTATATGTGGCCAAAAATATATTGGTAGAAATATATTTACATAAATATTATTTTAACAAATATATTTTTTGTATTTTTTGTAATTTTTTAAAATATATTTAAATGTAGAAATATATTTTCAAAAATATATAAAAATACATAATAATAATAAACTGACATCAAGTTGTCCTATGCTTAGAAGTATTATAGTTATCAACTATAATACTTTTCAGTCAGAATTTTAATGTCAGTGTATAAACTCCATCACACATTTTGTATTCTTAAGAAAGATAGTACAGGCAGACTTTTAAAGCAAAGTATGCCTATTTCACAAAAAGAAAAGTTTGTGAAAAAATAAACAAATTAATTATAGGGATGAATTGAATTTTCCAGATGAAATCTGGTTTGATATTTTGTTATCAAATGCAATTGCAATTCACACATTTTTGGAGTGCCTTAAGTATTTAAATCTGTTTGTCCAATATATATAGGCTAAATATAAACAGAATTAATAATTTGCAGATACACATTTTCATAACTATATAAAAAAAACTAGACACTGATCTAAAAGCGGTGTTTTTCCAAGGTTGGAATGATCTATGGATCGTCTCTGCTGCCCTCTACTGGACTGAGGCAGAACAAGGTTAAGCTAAACCTGTCTTTCTATTGCTGACAACGTTTGATTTGTTTGCCTCCCCCATTCAGTGGGGCCCAATCATAAACGTCTTGCATAAAACACTTAACATATGATTTATAAATGCATGTAGTCATCACTGGGTTGATATCTGTACTATATTGTCGACATTATTTTGGAGGATAGTTTGCCTAAACACACTACATCATACATCATGAAATGAAAACAGCAAGATTTTTTTGTATTATATTGTATTTGTTGTGTTTATGTATGTGAATTGTGTTTGTAAAGAGTGTGTAGAGTGTAAACATACTGTCATGCAAGATAAATTTCAGACTTAAATAGTTTGACAGTAAGGTTCTATCTATCTATCTATCTATCTATCTAATACAATAAATGGCTTCTAAATTAAGTTAGCAGAATGTAGAAAGACAAAAAAGTTTGGGTTAAGTTTTGGGGGTTTCGTCCACACAATGGTAAGAGCACATATGCTTTGTTTGAGGAGTAGTTTCTCTTATCAGTCTTCATCACAGAATGCAAGGCATATTTACTGGTGCTTAAAACAAGTACATTAAAGGAATTCCCTGAGTTTATTGCTGTAACTGTGACAGCCAGCAACAGCACAGCTTAACCCTGTGCACATGTTTATATTTAGCATCTTCAGCCAATGCATCTTCAGCCAAAGTCCAGGACGCCACTTCCAACCAACTTCCAGCAAATTGGCAACCTTGGGAAACCCATTTCTGCAACGACGACAACAAAAAGGATTCCCCTAAGCACCCTGATTCTAGCTGAACTGGTGCATTTAATATAAAGTTTAATAACCTCACGGAGAAACTTAATGTGAGGGTTAATTAGATGATTGATGGTTGTTCAGGTCTAAAACAACTGCATATCTTGGGATCTTATTTGTTAATTCTTCCAAACTCATTACTTCTTCACTTTCTCTCTTTCTGCAACCTGTGTGTGAATGCGTGTTATGTTGTGTTAGTTTATATGTCAGCTTTATCCATTAAATTCTTATTCATATTCAAAAGAGTATCTTGTGTTTCGCGCTTACAAGTTCATGTCTTAAACTGCCGATCTTGTTACTGTGCTAAGTGCCTTCACTATATTGAATATTAATATCCATTGCAGAGTTGATTTTATAGCTCGTTCTGTAAATCGCTGGCCGACTCAGTGATCAGCTGTAGAACAGTGATTCTGTTCAAATGAAGTCTTAATTAATTCCTTTTAAGCTAAATTGACCTGTTTCCCTTACACTTGGGATGAGATGTGTAAGAAATGATTCCCATAAATAGTGTGAAATTGGTAGTATTTTATGGAGAAAACCAGACAAATGTCTTGAAATAAGCATATGAGTATAAGCAGTAACATATATATCCTGCGTTCGTTTTCCCTAACGCAAATTTACCATAGTTTTACTACAAAAACATGGTTACTATAGTTAAACCACGGTTCACCTGTTGTTCCTTTAGTTCCCTCATTTACGGTACCTGTCCTCAGTTGTCCCTGTACTTCGGTGAGTTCTCCCTTTAATAATTCTTATATTTTTCTAAAATGAACTTTTTATTAGCTAAGTATTGAAACACATTTTTTTTTTTTTTTTTTTTTTTTAATATATGAAGCATTGTACATGATTATATCTTCATTCCACATTTCAACAATATAAATGAGCACAGATAAAGAATAAGCAATGGAAAAATCTGTGTAATTGTAAACTTATTAAACAATATGTTCAGTTTAAATACAAATTACTATATAGGCCTATACATTGTTCATTAGCAAAACTATTTAGTCCATGACAGAAGTGGAAAATGCACACATGCTTTATAGGAAAACAAGTCAATGACCCCAAGACCAGGATTAAGAACCACTGTTTTAGGAGTTATTGCATTTTGTCCAGAGCAGCTTCTTTTCTGATTTCACGAGCCGTATTTGCCAGATCATTTAATCCTTCTCTCAGAAGGTACAAGGTAGTACCGAAGGATATTCCTGCAGCAGCAGCACTGCCTACACCTGGTACGAGACTCAACAAAAACTCAGCTGTAGCAATGGTAGCAAGCGCAGCAGAGACTTCTGAGACTATTCTGGTTAAAGCTTTTTCTCTGATGGCAATAACAAACTTTGATTTGGCCAGATCTTTCAAGTGGGGCTTGTTGACTTTTTCTGAAAGCCTTGTCAGTGATTTGTCATCCAAACCAAATGCATAGTAGCACCTTGTGAGGAAAAGCAGAATCATGCCTGCATCACATGCTGCTGATACACCAGGCACAGGGACGACTGCTACACCAGCAGAGGCAAGAGATACAGCCCAGATCATCCCTTTAAACATCTTGATCTTCTTCTCAAGAGATTCAGCAGAGCACACTGGCCAGGCTTGTAGAAGGCAGATCTCTTGTGTTGTGGAAGCTCTTCTTCAAGAGTGTTTCGAAGTCTATCAAAATCATATTTTTCCAATTCAAAAGACGATATCAAGAAAACTTCAGGGTCTCCCAGATCTTTCAAGTTTTTCTGACAGTACTCTCTTATTTTGTTAAGGACTTTGTTCTTATTGAATTTTCTTTTCTTTTTCTTTGCTCTGATGTCATTGTCAATCTTCGAGCGAACGAAGTAAAAGTTTTTCTTCCGTTTTTTTATTTCTTTAGCCAACATGACATCATTCTCTGTGAACCTCTCTGAGTTAATTATAATGAAGAAATCGTAGTTGTCAAAATTGACATCTTTCAGGTATTTATTTGCTTTGAAGTTTGGACTTCCTATTCCAGGCAGGTCCCAGATTTTGACATTTGATGCTGCAGGATGTTCATACATTGTGGGCCTCTGTGTAGTTTCTGTGGCTCCAGTAGGTGCTGCTCCATCATCTTCATCTTCATCATCATCATCATCATCATCACCATCATCATCATCCCCATCATCATCATCATCATCATCATCATCATTCAAATAATTGTTCAAACCTCTAAATGCATTTATAAAGGTGGATTTCCCAGACCCTGCCTTTCCAGTCACAGCAATGTTAAGTGAAATAGTAATTAACTGGTCAAATTTTTCTTTGGCTTTTGCTTTGGCCTTTTCCAGGTTGGACTCGCCTGATGCATTTACTGCCTCAGCAACAGCAGCGTCTTGACTTTCCATGTTTTCAACTGTAAAAGTTATAGAAATACCTTAAACATTACTTTATTCATGAAGCCTTAAAAAAAAAACTTTTCATAGTTGATGAAAATCCTCAAAGCATTAGACTCACTGTACTGCACTTGAAAACTATCAAATTATAAAAAAATACTAGTATTTGTAACGCCAAGCCAGCAGAGGGAGCCCTCACCCTAGAACTGCCTGCATGCTCCCTCTGCTGCTTCTATTGTTACTTCCTGTTTGTCTCTATTTAAAGACTAACCATGTGCTTTAGACTTGGCGAAGTATTACCAGTTTAACCTGCCTTACCAAGCGTATATTTACTCTGTTGGATTACCTGTTGCTACCTTGCTTTGTTTATGGACTGTTGAGTTTACGGATTACCCCTATTGGATTGTTTGCTGTTTATGGACTGACTTCACGGTATTCGACCCACTGCCTGCTTTGTCTCTCTGCTGCTTGGATTACGTTTAAGTTTTGTATGCTGTCGGACTGCTTTTCTGGTTATCGACCCTCTGTCTGTTTCCACGTTTGTGTTTGCTGTCGTTTGCAATAAACTTCTGCAATTGGATTCAAACGCCGCCTCAGCGTCCATGTTACAGAATACTTCGCCTCCCATGAATCCAGCGGAAGTTACACGGCCAACCATGAATGCAGCAGATCGTCTCGTCCGACTCCGACAAGGGGACCGTTCCATAGAGGACTACGTGACTGACTTTTGTGAACTGTGTTACCAGGTAGATTTCAATGACACTTTCCTCCTGGACATTTTCCGTTTTGGTTTGGACAAGAACATATCACGTTTTCTGCCACGCAATACCCCACAATGGACTCTTGAAAGTTACATAGATCTAGCACTCAGATTAAGCGGCTCACCTTTTACTGTCGGGATTGCGGACGAGGGACCCCGCAATCCCGCAGTAACCACCACACCACAGCCAGCTCAAGTCACTTCCACCAAGCCAAAGCCGGTTCACGTCATGCCTGCCAAGCCAAAGCCAGCTCAAGTCATGTCCACCAAGCCAAAACCTGTTCACGTCATGCCTGCCACGCCACAGCCAGCTCAAGTCACGTCCCCTAAGCTAAAGCCTGTTCACGTCATGCCTGCCAAGCCAAAGCCTGCTCAAGCCACATCCACCAAGCCAAAGCCTGCTCACGCCAAGCCTGCCGCTCCAGGGCCTGCTCACGCCAAGCCTGCCGCTCCAGGGCCTGCTCGCTCCAGGGCCTGCTCACGCCAAGCCTGCCGCTCCAGGGCCTGCTCACGCCAAGCCTGCCGCTCCAGGGCCTGCTCACGCCAAGCCTGCCGCTCCAGGGCCTGCTCACGCCATGCCTGCCGCTCCAGGGCCTGCTCACGCCACGCCTGCTACTCCCGAGCCAGTCCACAAGATGGCCGCCATCCCAGAGCCAGTCCACAAGATGGCCGCCATCCCAGAGCCAGTCCACAAGATGGCCGCCATCCCAGAGCCAGTCCACAAGATGGCCGCCATCCCCAAACCTGTTCACAAGATGGCCACCGTCCCAGACCCAATCCACAAGATGGCTGCCATCCCAGAGCCACTCCACAAGATAATCGCTGTCTCCAAGCCACGCCTCATGATGGCACACGTACTGGACTCACCCCTAATGGCTGTAGGGGCAGCTAAAATGACAGCTACTGTTCCTGTACCAAGTCAAGCTGCAGAACCAAGTCAAGCTGCAGAACCAAGTCAAGCTGCAGAACCAAGTC